>NC_044328.1:121319794-121622283 GCF_007399415.2 Gopherus evgoodei | reverse complement strand
TGTTTTGGTCCTGTCTCGTAGAGAGCTGACATTGGAGTAGATGATAGCTGGCCATCTGGGAAACACCTTGACTTCCAGGGTATATGCAGGGTAACATTCTGGTGCTCCCCGAAAGAGGTTGCCAATCGTTTGGCATGGGTGCAAATAAGCACAAAATGTCTGGCAGAGCTCTCAGGCAATTTTTTCCCCTCTCTGCACCAAATGTTTTACAGTCTTTGTGAGACTATATAGACCCTGGGGTCTGGCAAGCGAGGCTGCAGACTGTAACAGCAGCTGGCCTTTAAACTATGTTTTATAGACGGGAAACTCTCTGGTTCTGTTGGGGTGGGGGTATGATCCTTTGGCACTTGATGGAACTAGAACGGGTTTGGTGTGGCGGGAGAGGAAGAATTCCAAGGCCATCCTGGTCTATTAATTGTTTTCCAAATGCAAGTTAAGTCTGAAAGTGTTTGGCTGAATCATCTGGCTTTTCACAAGATAATTTGTGAGGACAGCCCAAAATATAGATGCAGGGCAATCTAGTTCAACCTGAAAAATAAACTTAACATCTATCTAAGTGTATTGTAGCACAGAGAACTGTAAACTTTGTTCTCAGCTATGTAGCTATTTCTTATTAAGGCTCTAGATGGATTTGGTGTTACAGCCAGGATTAGAGGGGTCCCTGTTTCTTAGCCTACCCTAGGCTGCTGGGGCTTGACTCCAGACTTAACTGAAGTCAATATTGAATAACGCCTGTGCATCTAACTCTGCCCTAAGAAGCAAATGGCTCAGATCTGCAGAATGCAGGGGGAAAGGTCTAAAAACGTATCATATAGCAAAAAGAATTAGAATCAAGATCTCTTTTGAATTATTGCAAGGACGTTTTAAAACAATTTGTGTCTCCTGTTGTTCCTTCTCTCTCCTTTCTATAGACATGTCCATCCTGAATTCTGCCATGTCTTGCAATTAAGGCCCTGAGCTGGGACTTGGGAGCTTGGGGCTCAATTCCTGGCTCATCCCAGATTCCAGGCAAGTACCTTCGGGTGGAGTTCTCAAGTGCTCTGCGCATGTCTACACTGACCGGGGATCGATGCTGTGGTGATCGATGCACTGGGGGTTGATTTAGCGGGTCTAGTGAAGACCCGCTAAATTGACAGCAGGTTGCTCTCCCATGGACTCCACCAGAAAAAGAATCATAAGGGAAGTTGACAGGAGACACACCCAACGTGGTGCAGACACCACAGTAAGTCGACCTAAGTTACTAAGTTATTAACGTAGCTGGAGTTTCATAACTTTAAGTTGATTTAAACCTGTAGTGTAGAGAAGGCCTTAGTCTCATATTTTCATCTGTAAACTGAGAATAATAATTTATCCTTTGTCTATTTAGATGGTAAGTTCTTCAGGGCCGGGACAGTCTCTTCGTAGGTGTATATACGCTGCCTAGCACGATGGGGCCCTGATCTGTGTCGGAGCCTCCAGGTGCTACTGCAATACCAATAAGTAATAATAGTAAAGCAGCATCTTAAAGTTATCATATGACACTGATCTTGGCTCTGCCTGATTTCAACAGTTTCCTCATGCATAACCTTTATATGTGCCTTGGCTTCCAATCATTTCTTACAGGATTGACCCACTCAAAAGGAAAAATATGTAGCTCTTTAGTAAGAAAATACATTTTTCTGGCCCGACTAGGCAATCAAGGTGAAGCATCAAAGGTTAATTTATTTCCACCTGGAATATGTAAGGAGCAAGTTATATTTGACTTTACTGTGCCATGATAAACTTTGTGTAGTATAACTTTTATAAAGGTAAAACTCATTTTCCATGACTTAAACATTTGTGGATCGGTGCTATGCTATGGGCAATTAGATTTAACTTCTCTGGAAGCTCTAAAGGCATTTTAAAGGACTCAGTCCTTTGTTCCAACTCTAGCTCTCAAAGAGACTGAGACATTTTTGGAATGAGTTTTGATGGACTTATATGAAAATTTATATAACTACGAATTGGATTTGTTCCTCTGGAATATTATGGATTATTTTTTATGTTGGAATTATACAAGTGTGCAGAGCTGCATAGAGTTGGCTTAATGTAGCTAAAAATATGCCTGTGCTTTCCAACTGGATGTTTCCAGTTTTCCCTCTTATATAATGACTCTATGGGTATGTATGGGTTATAGGCTATACGAAACTCTGGTTTTTATATTAAAAGTGAGGGTTTGGAAATGGATTAATTGTTGGTTATTATATTTTTGAAAAGACGAATCTTGATGTGTGCCTCTGATTTTAAGCTCTGCTGAAATTAAATATTTAGAAAACTGTTAAAAACCGTAGCTACATGTAAACTCAGAAATGATTGAGCAGGTCATAAAATAAGATAGTGAGAGAAGAAAGTGAAAACTACAGGGGATAGTGAATAGTACATATCCACAGAATAAGACGTGGCTTTGCAAATTCTTCTCCAGCATATAGCATTGCACATTTGCCTCCAATATAGCAGAAAAGAGTGGAGATTATACCAGCAAGAGAATTCCAGGAAAATTAAAGATCACTTGCCATTTTTGTTACTGGCTAATATCCATCCATCTATCTATCTGTCTGTCTAATGTGTCTGTGTATATATATTTAGGAGAGTTGGCCAATACTTCGTTAACAATTTTTTTTTGTCAAAATGTGGTGTTTTGGCAAAGGCAACATATTTTGCAGAGGCATTTTGATTTTAACAAAGTTTTTGACAAGAAAGTTCCTGAGGTTCAGGGTGGACTGTCCAGTCACTTCCAGAAAGAAAACCTGACCTTTTAAATCTGAAAAACAGATATTTTGATACAATTTCATTTTGTGAAAACATCGGAAAGGTTTTGTTTTCATTCCAGTGCAGAAATAAAACAAAATTCAAAGCCTGTAATTGTCATTCTCCAGCCAGCTATAATATTTAGAGAGAGAGAGTGTGTGTGTGTGTATAATTACTTTATCTACTGATAAAGAATACTAAAACTTTGGGGAGATAGATGATACCCATTTACTGGAGTAAAGATGAACAAAGGATGTTCCTGTAACTTAACTGTGCACTTATTACATAGCTACAGCAGGTACAGTATAAAATAGAAGCATTAACAGGACGTTCAAGCCCAGGAGCTGTAAATACTGTACAAGACAAAATATACATTTTAACACTATAAAACTAAATTCTCAGCTGTTTTCTTACTCCTTTCTCTGTGCTTTGTCTTTTCTAAACAGGACATGTCACTTCAGTTGTATAATTTTCTCATATTTATATTAGACTTAAATCTTGTCCTTTCTCAACTGTGCCGTGCTAATGGAAGCCATTCATGCTTTTTATACGGTTGATCTAATAAAATCTCCTTCTCTTCTTTGCTGTTATTTTTATTTCATAGAAAAACATGGCAAAGTTGGCAATATATATTGTGTATACAGTTTAATGACATTGATGATCATTTTCTTGTGCACTCATATGATTCTTTTTCCTTTTGTGCCACGTTCGTTTTAGTATAATGCTGTCTGGGGATGAACATAACTATGTTTCAGTTGCAAGACTGTCTAAGACAGAAGCATAGTTTTTCAATATTATTTTGTCATTTAACACATTCTGTTCTGGCATGCCGTTCCTAGAATGTCTGTGAACATCTTTTTTTTTCCTTTCAATTTTATAAGGAGACAGCATAATCCACTGGGTAGTGAACTGGCCTGGAAGTCAAAAGAACTGGATTCTGTTTCCAGGCCTGGTGCCTGTGCAAATCACAATAACAGCTGTGCCTCAGTTTCCCCATCTGTAAAATTGGGATAATAATGGATGCTCAAGCATTTTGAGAGCTAGATGAATGCTGATGCATAAGTCCTAAATTATGTTCCCATTTGCCCCCAATCTATCCCATTCAATTTAGAGAGGAGGCAGAATTTGATCCCTAGATTTCAGAATTATATTATTACCCTTATTGTAAAGTGGACATCAGACACCAACTGATGTTTCTGGAGAATAAAGCCCTTTATTAAGGGAGCTGATGCACCACAGGCACTGCTCTTTACATTGTGCCTTGACCCAGGGCACAGAGGAACTTCCGTAAGGGCCAGGAAGGGCTCTGCGTACACTCAATCCTTGGCATCTTCGCTCAGGGTGCCTATTATATTGGTGGTGCTTATGATGTAGGCATATGTCCATTAGAAGTTGGCCCAGGTCCACCAACTCATTTTATACAGGCCATGGAACACAGATCAGATGCCAATGTTTCTTAATCACGTGCAAGATTTAGAAAATCCAGGTCATTATGTGGGGTTCATTATTTTGCTGTACTTGTTAGGCTGTACAATTTATATGCTGTACGATTAAAATAATGTGCAGTTTCTCAATAGAAACCTTATTTGAAAAAACAACACAGGAATGATATAATAATAATTAATAGTAATTTATCTATATTACAGCAGTGCCTAAGGATCCTAATCAGAGTCACGCCACCACTGCCAGCTTAAAAGACATTGGTCATCCTGGTTAAGCTGAGATTGTGTCAGAAGGTAAAAATCAGCCCTGGAGCTCTCGGAAGCTGGAGGATATTGAAGGGGGCCAATGCAGCCTGCTCTCCTCTCTATACCTGGCCATTTTCTTGGGTTGAGGACACTGGTCCTGGGTTCCTCTCCTGCACATCTTAAGGGATTCAGATTGCCAAGGAAAAGCAGATGTCAGGCCTCTGGTCTGTGGGAACAGAACTTAGTTTCAGGGCAATTTTATTGTTTAACATTTATATTGCAGCAGCAGCGAGAGACCAATCCCGTCAGGGCCACACTGTGCTAGGAGCTGTAAAAATATATAGTGAATAGCAATCTCTGCCTTTAAAGTGATTACAAGCCTGATCCACGCTGTGCCCTAGGAGCCTTCTGTGAAGTGAAAGGCCAGTTTCTCCAGGGTGGGGTAGGGGAGAGGAGGATGCAGAGGAATCTTCATGAGGAGACTTTCAGAAAGTTTGCAGTGGACGTTATCCTTTTCTGTAGAAGGGGAACAAGTGGCTCATTGTGATTGGCTCTCTCCTCCACCCAATCGGTCAGTGTTCTATGGATTAAAAATAAAGTTGCTGAAGGAAGGCAGAGTATCAGGGAGATGTTCCCATTTACAAAATAGTGATATTTTTATTCCTTGTCTTAAAGAGTTGAGGTTTCACACATTGCAGAGTTGACATTCACTTTGGCAGCACAGCTGATTCTGACAGCATGGACCAGTGATGCCACCCAAATGCCTCCCACTTGGGTGAGTAGGCCTTTCTCTAAGGTAAACAAAAAATGCAGCTCTGAATTGCTTCTAGTATGTGTGCTTAACCTGTCTGTACAATGTCTGTCTAAGTCTGAGTCTGATGAATGGTTTTTGTCTGACTTGTGAAAGTCAGGTATGTGTGGGAATAAGATGGATCTCTAAATAGAAAAGCTAATTTCTGGAATATTTTTTGGGGAAATTATTCTAGCCCGCTTGCTCTGCTATCTGATCTCAACGTGCTAAATAGTTCCTCTGTGTCATGCACATGCAGTATGCTATATTTTACAATTAACTGTTTTATGAGGGAAGACATGAGCTATCAGTCCTTTTGATGATTAAGATAACATAAGGATGAAGAACATTTTCCAGAGTTTCTTAGTTCATACTGTAGAGCACAAAAATATCCATCTGCATTATAAAACAAGAAACAAAATAGCATGCCCTCATAACCATTAGGTGAGGAGACACTTCTGTACTATTTAAAGACCATCATTGATTGCTGCAGTGGTTCTCAACTTTTTCCACATGCTGATCTGATGTAACAGCAGAAAGAAGTGTTGGGAGACCTGACCCATCTAGCCATTGTTGTGGTTGTGACTCTCCTGGTCCTCTTCTTGCCATTTCTCCACTCCCCCACCCACAGGTTGAGAACCTATGGATTCCAATATGAAGAAAAGCTGCCTTTGCAAGGTAATAGGAAATATGGGCCCAATTCTACAAAGGGTTAGTCAAATAAACCCCGATCCTGCTAGGTAATGCACGTGGACAGACCTCTTTGCTCCTGATGAATCTGACTGATGCCAACTGTGCAAAGGTCCTCTTGTATGCATCACATTGCAGTGTTAGGGTCATGAGTAGTCTTCCTTACCTTTTCACATATGTGCATTGAAATCAATGAATCTATTTGCATGAATAAGGAAAGGAGAACTAATGTGAATAAAGGTTTGAAGGATGCATAACTCTGTGTCCAGTTCTCCTTACTGAAAATTTACTCCCAGTAGGACATCTGGCGCAGGATAGACAATTTGGAAACACACATTTTAATCCTTAAACTGGCTGAAATTGAGAAAAGCTTGACAATGTATGGTATGTAATACTACAACAAAATGTAAACAGACCTATTCTACTCCACCCCCCATCCCCCAGCTCAACAAGAAGCACAGAAATCAGGTACAGTTGAGTCTACTGTGCCTTTTGCCAGACACAATATATTTTTTATTATAATAAAAAGTGTTGAATTTGCAAAGGAGACTAAAAGGCCTTAAAATATTTATAAGAGTATTACAATCTAACATTTTTACTGTATGGTCTTTTTTTAAGAAAAGAAATATAGGTCTGTCGCATCAATTTCAGCTTTACGTGGTTAGCAAAAAAAAAAAAAGAGAGAAAATAACAATTTAAATGCTGTTTCTGTAGTGTGGGCGATTCCATTACACTCAATGTAATTTTGACCATACGTGATTTTTGCTTTACGCGCCAACTGCAGAACGTAACCCCAGCGTAAGATGAGACAGACCTGTACACGAGTAGTTGTTGCATCTTTCTGAATCTTTTGTAAATTTCAGGGTTGATGCTCACATGGTATAAATCAAGGTATGTCTATATTGTATTCCCAGGTGGTATCTGTACTGCCATGGGTGTGATTGCAGCTCTAGTCGACCTACCCAAATTAGCTTTTACTGGAGTGGAACCCGGGGTAATTATTTGTGGAGCTAGCCTCCACCGAAGCATGTGCTTCCAAAGCATCACTGCTCTGGGATCTGAGCTAGCTAGATTAAAGCTAGTTAGGATACGTCTACTTGAGTTGCAATCACAACCCCTGTAGTACAGACATACTGTGCATTATAGGTGCACTGTTTTCAAGAACTATGTTGATTTGTACCCGATGAGGATCTGATCTTGTATACTTGCCACAAGGATGCCTGTTTTGGACCCTATAGGCACTGTATTTCTTCTGTACTGAAATCAGTGGGCCTGCTTGGAAATCTGTGAGCGCACATAGAAGGCAAATGCTGCCACAGAACAGGCCAGCTTCAGTATGTAAACCTCCCACACGAACGAGGAACTGATTGTATTTTCCTTTTTGCTCAATATGCAGATTCTCCACCCCTTGGTAGCTGAATTTCCATCCTTTTGTTGTCACACGTGTAATGTGTAATGTTCATTTCATTTTTATTAATCAGACCCCTTATCAGAAAAGAATAATACAGAGAGTGTTACAGACTATAGTAAGTGCCTCCAAGTTGGATACTGTCATTTTTTTATCTTTTGTGCATTTTTTTTTATCTTTTGTTCACTTATGTCTGTTTTCCAACACTGTTATTGCTTACAGTATTCTGCTCTTTACAAAAAATCACACAAACAAAAATTGGGAAAAAGCGTTACTGGCTATCTGTAGGGAAATTCTCCTCTAGAAGTGTGCATTCAATTTCTATTAATGCTAATTAGAATGAAGGAGCTCTTTCCTATAACTAATGAACAATAGGCATAACCTGATATTACATAATGATAGGCACACACATTAATACACCTTTGAATTGCAGTACCCTGTTAAAATGCATCATCTTACCCTGTTAAAATGCATCCTTTTCAAAATTCACTGGAGATTTTTTAGAGACCTTTATTGTAATTACATCTAGCATGGTTTCTAATTCACTTAATTTTCTTTTCTACCTAAACTGAGCATGTAAGTGTGTTTTAAGAGATTGTATAAATACATTTTTATTTATAAAATGATGTTATAGCATACATTATTAATAATACCCAACAATGTGTAATACATGTTTATATATGAATCCATTAGGAAGATGACTTAATATATATAATTCCTAAAAGAATATCCTAATTTGTCTTATGTTTGTGGATGGAGGGAAATCCATGTTGAATGCAATAGAGAGATTTATAAAAGCATGAGACTGACCCTGGGAAAAGCAATTATCACAGCTGGTATTTAGGAATTCTGTTTTCATCTGTTGCAAGGTAGGAAACAGGTTTTCATTCTTTATTGGCTGCAGCGGCATGTGAAATCATACAAACAGAATTTTCTTGGTAATGCTACACAGTTCTTCCAAAGGGACATGAGAAAATACACACAGCCCTGGTTAGCAAACACTCAAATTATTTCAAAAAATCTTATATCCTTTTTACTGTGTCAGTTTCCATTCAGACAGTTTGTGGGAATTCTGTCAATTGTTTCCCATTAGCGATAACAGACTTCAGAAATCTCCAAGGCAAGTTCCAGACAGTCACTGGTTTCGTGACAGGATTCCAAAATGCTGCAAATCAATGTTGCAGTCACAGGTACAGTCATTGTTGGAGTGGTTTTCACTGGAGGTATGGTGATATCTATAGGATGGACAGCACATGTTTATCAACCAATTTTCACAGGTATTAGGCAGCATTATAAGAAAGTCCCAAAATTGGCAGAACAAGCAGGCCAGGATAAGAGATGCACATTCATCTAAGAAAAAAGAACAAGAGTGAGATACAGGAAAGAGAGAGGGCTTGATTCACTACCAGAGCACTCCAAATTTAGGCAGCGTGACTACATTTAAATGAGACCAGAAGTCAGAGATCCCTGCAGACAACAAAACTAAGCTTAAAATATAATTTTGAAAAATGACAGCAGTAAAAACATATTACGTAAAATGATGTCCTGTGTTGTTTGGTCCGAATAGAAAAAACCCACCGTCCTTTTGGATGAAAGTATTCCATATGAGCGAAACTCACCCTTTGTACAGAGGGGTTTTAGTAGAGGGTTGATTGCCCTGGGCTGGTCCTCTGCATAGACGTGAATTTCACTCAGTGAGGATACTCTCCATTGTGCTACATTATTACAAAAAAGCACAATCATATCTCTAGTGTGATGCCAGCAATTCCACTCAAACACAGCATCTGCCATAGGCTACATAATAGATTTTCATTTTTTCAGATAGGAATTTGTAATTCAATGTAGAAAATCCTCAGTCCCAATCTTGTACCCCTTCTGCAGGCAAAACTTCCAGTGGAGATTTTGCCTGCATGTAAAGATTTCAGGATTGGGCTCTTGGTGTTGAAATCATATTCTCTGGGCTGTCAGCCCATCAGAGCATTTTAGGGCCTTAAACTAATGCTCACTAAAGCCGACAGAAGAGTTCCACTGACTTCAGTGGGAGTTGGATCAGGCCCTTAAAGTCCCTACTAAACGCTTAGTTATTAGTTGTTGATATGGAAAGGATCAATTAGGACGCGTACGGTGCTGTATAGCTGAATCACAGAATTAGACATGGCAGATGGATGAGGATTTAGATGAATTTATGTGAGAGAGCAGAACTCACTGTGGAGTGGTTGTAAAACAGCACAGATTAATCACAGGCTTCTAGACTGATTTTTAGAAGGAGTCTGATTTAATAGATTCACAGATTCTAAGACTAGAAGGAACCATTGTGATCATCTAGTCTGACTTCCTGTATAAAACAGGCCAGAGAACTTCCCCAGAATAACTTTCTCTAGCAGATCTTTTGGAAAAACACCCAGTTTTGATTTTAACAATTGTCAGTGATGCAGACACCAGTACAACCCTTGGTAAGTTATTCCAATGGTTAATTACGCTCACTGTTAACAAATTATGCCTTTATTTCCAGTCTGAATTTGCCTAGCCTTCAACATTCAGTGAATACTAGTTGCAACACTTACCAAAAGGGGGCAGAAAAGGACAGTACAGAGTAGAGTTAACACATTGCAGTTTGGTGTTCTATGCTCTGCCCAGGGTCACAGTTCACCTCTCTCGTAAATAGGCTTTTCACCTTCTAATTCACATGCTTGTTAATTTTTTAAAAAGGGGGGAAAACGTGGAAAAGAGTACCAAGTAGGAAAGATACATTTTAAAGGGAATCTTTTTCTTTCCAGCATTGTGTAAGGGAGTAACTCTTGCATATCAGCAAGCATCAGCCCCAGAAGACAAGCTCATGACTAGAGTAATTGTCCTGTAATGTTGCAGGTGCTTTGGCAGTCACTTCATATTTACAATATATATAAATGCCCCTAGAAGGTTTCCTTAATGTGCTCACCCAGGCTTTGATTTCCCTGTGCTCGGCCCCTACAATTGGAGCCAGATTTTCCAAACAGCTCAGCTCCCATTTGTTAGTGTTAAAGCAAGATAAGGTGTTCAGAGGCAAATCTGAACTATTTGGAAATTGGCAGAGATGCAGTTTGAGGTGTGGTGGATTCTGCCAATGATTTGCTCTTCCTGTGCATTCACTTATTTCAGAAACCATAACCTGACCTTTTCCCTTGGTCATTCACCTTTTTGTTTCTCTTTCTCTGTTGGCTCTTATTCCTAAACTATACTTGTGGTGATACCATGTCAGAATCCACACTTGACCAGGGCCGCCCGGAGGATTCAGGGAACCTGAGGTGTTCAGTGACGGGAGTCTCCTGCTGCCAAATTGCTGCCAAAGACCCAGGAAGGACCCCTCCCACCGCTGAATTGCCACTGACAATCTGTCCCGGGACCCGCTGCCAAAGTGCGGGAAGGACCCTCCGCCGCGAGTCTTAGGGGCACTTTGGAAGCGGGTCCCGGAGCGGAAGGACCCCCTGCCGCTGAAATTGCTGATGACGACCCGGAGCAGAAGCTCTGGGGGCCCCCGCAAGAGTTTTCCGGGGCCCCCGGAGTGAGTGAAGGACCCTGCTCCAAGGCACAAAAAAACTCCCCTGGGGGCCCCTGTGGGGTCCAGGGCCTGGGGCAATTGCCCCTCTTGTCGTCCCCCCCCCAGAGCCCTGCACTTGGACTGCACCCTGTAATGCCTAGCAACAAAGTTGTTTTTTTTTCCTCCTGAAGGATCAACACAAGTAATTATCACTGCCCAAATCTTTTCAACTGTTTTTTTTTCCTTTATTTTTTTATGGAAAATATTTCTCAGTAGTGAGAATTGTTTTCACTGGTACTTTCAGGAAAAAATATTGAATGTTATCACATTTCTTGCTCTAGTATGACAAACTGTCAGATCTTATTCAGCTGCATTTGTTCTGTTGTGGCATGATATATATCATGTAACATAATGCAACGTGACCAGTGAAGTTAACTGAGAGTTCACAGCCAGAAAGTTTCCAGAAGATTATTTTAAAAGCTTTCTTGATAAAAAAAAAGAACCATTCCAACTTCTTTATTTTTTAAAAAAAGTCTATTCAGCAGGTAGAATAAAGAATAAATAGCATGTGATTGAAATTCTTTCCATAAGTAGCATATCATTGGCAATGTTATCAATTTTAATACTTATTTCAATATGTCAAGATCTATTTAAGTTCAGACAAGCACAACTAACTTCCAGTCAGTTCTGAGAATGAGAATGACTAGATTTTGGTGATACTTTGTAAATTCATGCTTATATTTTTTCTGAGCAAATGAACTGAAAAATTAAGAAAAATGAAACATTTTATAAGGTGACACTGCTGCATTTAATTGTATGAAATTTGCAGTGTAGAAAATGTAATCAGTTTATCCAGTAGTCCATGGTGTAATTAAGACTATTCTTTTTAGGTATCTTATATTTATGAAATTTCCCCCTTGCACCTTGATAAGATATATCAAATTCAAAATAATACAGCAATTAGCGATCTTTTCAGCTTTTTCTAAAATAAAAAAATAAGATCTGTTTTCTAATAACACAGATTTTCCTGAATTTATTAACCTTACTGGTCCTCACATAATCTTCTGAGAATAGATATAGTTCTTAAGGGTCTACCCAGAAAAGGGACCACACAAAAAGCACAAGACTTTAATAATAAAGTAATGTTTCAGCACAAAGTCTGTGATGTGCAGTAAAGATGCTTTTAAATTTCCATCAGAGCACACACCATGAACTGTGCTAATGGATGTAACACATCTTCCAAATTCTGCATGTGTGAGGCTTTTTTGTTCTGTTTTAAGTGGGGTAATGTATATAAATAATAGATATTAGCAATTAAGCATACATTCCTATGCATTCATTTATATATTTGAAAATAAATTAGCCACAAACTGCACAAAAGAAGATGCAATCTCCTGTTTTCTCTTCTGTTTTCCCTGATGCTTGTGAAAGGCATTATTACATTTATCTCAGTGAGAACAATGACCTCAGCTCTCAATTTCTACATTACTAGATTAATTACCACAAAAGAACTATTCTGAATAGTGTTCCGGATCTGCCTTTGCTCTACATTTTCTTGCTCTTCATGGCTTGTGGATGTCAATCCATCCTTAATTCGTACTGCTGAGTCTTGGTATGGGCCTGATCCAAATCTCATTGAAGTCATGGGTGTCTTCTCCATTGACATCAGTGGACTATGGATCAGACTCTCCTAGAGCAATTTCTGCAAAGTCAGCCAAATTCTTCTTTCAGTTATAGCCAGGTAACACTGCTGGCTTCAGCGGGGTTCACTGGCTTTAGGGTGTTTCCATGGCTGTATCAGAGAATAGGAATTGGCCATATGTGTGCCTAATAATCAGCTACGATAACTAGTCAGAATAGATTGAATGAAGTGTTCAGTGACAAACACAAATCTTGAGTTTCCTTGGTTTTCTTGGCTTAGGTCCAGTTCTTAACATTCTTAATTGAGCACAGATTGTTTTCGTTAATTTCCTTTGCTTTTCATTTTTTAACTGTGTGAAATCTGTTATTTACTTCACATATCTACCACTCCTGTGTACCAGTAACAATTTACGAGACCTTTCCTGTAATCACTACACAGGTAAAGCACTCATTTGTGTTGGAACTGCTGGATCAGTCCCCCTTAATGGAATAACTACTTCACCTCTTTAAAGAAGATTGAATGCACTCCAATATCGCTAGAAGTATATGAAGCACTACAATTATTACAGAATCAGCAATACAATATATCATAATGGTTCCTTTGGAGCATTGTGGTTTATTGTGTTGATCTGTACTTAGTAGTTTTTAATTCAAGGATCATTAACGTGATACAGCTGACACGTTTCATTTATATTGAATAAAATCCTCCCCAATGCTTTATTATAAAATGTCCACATAAGGAACTTTAGTCTATGGAACAAGAACATCACAGATATTTCATTGGGGTGTATCATGTCTATGAGCATATTTAGGACTAGAACCTCAGCTGCTGTAAATCAGCGTAACTTCATTGACTTCAGTGTCGTTATGCTGGTTTACACAAGATGTAGTCTGTACTAAGGCTACAGACCCTGGGTGTTCTGCTTTGGTGCCTGGATACATAAAGGATAGTGAAATTCTTATGAAAACCAATGATTGTGTTGGCACATTAATGACTTGTGTAATAATGAAAGAGAAAGAAATAATTTGTTTCTTCATGTAAAAGAAAAACAACCCCAAATAATAGCCACATGCACGTTTTGGACTAGCAACCACATACATTTCCTTTTAGAAAGTGTGAACATTTCTTTGGGTTAGAGGTGCACTCGCAAAGTACACAAAAACCAGGCAAGTTCTGTATTTTAACAGCCTTATATAGCATTTTGCTTTCAAGTTGGGAGAAAACAAGTTTTAAAAAACCCAGTCATGTGACATACTGAGATAAACATTAGTATTTTGCATATATAGGGTCATATTGGTTAGCAAAGGCAGGCCAGAATCACAAGCCTTAAGGCCATGCTTCACTTAGGTTCAGTAGCACATGCCTATATTGAAGCACATTGAAGTCAGTGGTGCTACTACCAGGCTTAGTTAGGCAAATGTCTAAGTACCATGTCGAATCAGGGCTCAAAAGCAGCATAAGCAGGAGGCTGGATTCTGCATAAGTAGGAGCAGAATACGAAAAGGCCTCTTCACTGAGATCCTCTGTGAGTCCTTGCAGCAGGCTCACAGCAGCAGAATTGGGACTGGGTGGGGGGAAAGGAAGGGAGAAGGAATGGACCCACAACTATATGTATCCAGTAGGCAAGCCACTGTGCATAAGGGGTGTTCTGTGCTCATAGGTGCAGCTGCAGTAGCAATAACAATGCCATTCTGCTGCCTGGGGAGAAGAAGTCTGTTCCTCGAATGCCTACTGAGCATCCTTATGCAAAGACTATTTCCTAAGACCCACGCACAGGCACAGACATGTCCCCACTGGACTTAAATTCTTGTATTATGACCTGGCAATAAGAACCCTCATGTCATGGCCATTTTAAAGCAATCTTCCTTAGATTCCCAACTCTACTGTAAACAATCTCTAGGACATCTCATGATAGCTTTGTTTCAATTCTTGAACTTCCTAGCCAATGTTTAAGCAAGTGTTTCAGCTGAAATAGGGCACTCTTTAAATGGATATTATCTAGAAATCTGCTTACACTTAATCTGTTTTACAAAACATACCATCACTGTCTCTCTGATGAACTGATGCATCATTTTCGATATAGGTGAACTGTGTCCTGCACTTCTCAAGGGAAGATAATGATGATGTACTAGAGTCTGACAATTTCTTCTCATCTTTGGTGTCCTTGGATGGAGCATCTGTGGTGCTGAATTCCGACACTGAACTCATAATGCCTTTCATAGGTTTCTTGTCTTTATGTTTTTCACTTGTAAGCTGGATATCTGGGGGAAGGGAATAGAAGGTCTATATGTATTGCTAAGCCAATGGACCAAAGGAATGACATTTTCAGATTTTCCCAACCTGTGGACCCAATCCTATGAACCCTTATTCCCCAGCCTTGGCCTTACTCCTCATAGTTGTCCCAATGACTTCAATGGGAGTATTTGCCTGGGAAAAGTGTATTAAAAATTTAAGGGTTTGCAGGCTTACAGTTTAAGGTATCTTCTTACATCCAGAGAATTCACTGGAAAAACGATCATGGACTTCAATGGGGCATGATCAAACTAGGCTATACAGACTTTTATTCAAATGGAATCAAATTGGAGTGGTATGCTAGCCATTGCAACTATGATTCTTGGTAGTAGACTAGGAGGCACAAAAGTTATCTTACTACTTTTCAACTGCATCACTGTTTTCTTTAGACTGGCAGCCAGCTACATGATGTACAATGGCATGTAGGTGGTATCTTTGTGCAGCTGGGACAGCATGGATTGTTCTTTTGCCATGACTCATAATTTTGTTGCAAAGAGAGCCAGGTGGTTTCTGATTAGAACCCTTACGCTGTGTTTCAGGACTTCATTTTCATTTGTGCCTTGGATGTTCTAGTTCTGGGGACTAAAAGATGGGTTAATTCACATGCTACAATAATGTGAGAGATGCAGCTTAAAAACCAGGGGGAAAATTATGACTTTCCAAATAGGTCTTAATTTTAAGGACCAATTAGGGAATTGTTTAAGATAATTTTGAGCTCAGTCTAACCTTGAGGAATGTCTTGGGCACTAGTAAACTTGCTCTGATATCTGCTTTCTACTTGCTCTCCAAAATGACCAAAAGGCCAAGAAACATAACTAATAGTCAGTCTCACTGGTACTGGAATGATAAAACCTCATCAACTCTTATCTCCAGTCGATTAACACTGGCACCTCACATCACACAGAGCCTTACTTTTTATCTAACCTAAATCTCATGATATGCTTCCTCTTAAGCTATATACAGAAAATCAATCTCTACAAACAGCTCAGTTTTGCAACATTTAATTCTAAGAAGAGCTGTAAAGGTTTTTGAGTAACTGGGCTGCCTTCTGTGGCAAGGGTCCAGAAAGAGATCCTGCATATCATTTTCCCCCCACGTGCTTTTGCTCCGTACTGTATAATAAAGAGCAGCTAAGAAAAAGGTTGATAGCTAGAGAAACCTTGATGATTATAGAGATTGCAGTAGCTATTTACTTACAGAATTAATTAACAATCAGTTTAAATTATCACACATAGTCAGCCTGCATGTAATTTAAATTGCCTGTACATGAAGTAATTCACAGAGACCAAAAAGTTGGCTAGAGGTTGGTGAAGTATAAGAACATGGGGAGAATATAAATGTTGAAGTACGGGGCTGTATATTTGACTTTCTAACTTGATCCCTTTTTAAAGTTTTTTTTTTTAAAAAAAGAAGGACAAGGTACATTACGAAGGAATTCTGGAGTAAAATCCCTCCTTTGTCCACATAGGCTTCTAAGGGAGCAGAGCTGTTGTTGATAAAACTATTTTCATTATTACCAAGGGGTGCACACTCCATAGCTTCGGTAGCTCCTTGCCTCCCTTCGTTCCCTCCACCAAGTTTCCAGTATGCCACCCTCCTATCCCCTGCCATTTCAGGAACTTCCTGCAACTCTCCCCCCATCCTCTCTGCCAGAGGTTCTGTGTGCCCCTCATTGCCCCCTCCTGACATACCCAGGGTCCCCCATTTCCCCCCCATACTAGCTGCTCTATGTATACCCCATTCCACTTCACTCCATGGCAGGGCTGTGTGCCCCCATGCCATGGGTTCTGTATGCCCCCTTTCCCCATACCATGTACCCCCAATCTCCCTCCCCCCAGAGGTTCTTTGTTCCCCTCATTCTCTCCTCCACCCACTCCCGGGACCTCATTTCCACCCATGACTTCACGTTAGCCCCATTCCCCTCTTTCCTGCTGTGCACCCCATTCCAACATGCTAGGCACTGTAGAAACAGAACAAAAAGACGGTCTCGGCTCCAAAGGGGCTTACAATTCAGGCAAAAAACCAAAGACAACAGGCAAACAAAGGAGCACAAGGAAACAATAAGGCAGTATTGATCATCATACTAGACAGTGCTCGCAGCACACCCACTGCTTAGCTGTTTGTCAAGTTTTTTTGTGAGCATCAGGGCAAAAGAAACTTTAAGGAGGATTTGAGGAAGGACAATGAGGGAAGCTTGGCAGGTGTTAGGGGAGCTCCTCCCGAAGTTTGATGGGCAGCACAGGGGAGGGCTTGTTTGAAATTAACAAGTGGGCAATGAAGGACTACATCATTGGCAGAGCAGAAATGGATTTTGCTAGTTAATAATATACTCTTCCTGAAGGTAACATCTCTTCCACATCAGCTGCATAAAATCGAACATTTATCGATTCATTGTCCAGCCTGGTCAGTCTAGAATGCAGTAAAATTGACTATCTTGGAGTGTATTATAAGTGCATGAACTGGCATTTTCCACTTTACATAGATGAGAGACTAATCAAAAATTTCTCTGCCATTTTTATTTGATGACACTGTACTATGCAGTTATATTCAAGTAGGAAGGCTTTTAAAAAAAAAAAGAGGATGCACAAATAGCGCTATCAGATCTCGGGAGGAAGCAATTTATTTTTAATGTATGGTAAACTTTTCTCCGACATGGGTTTTAGTGCATAGTCCACACCATAGTTATCTGACAAAGCAAGTAAAAGATGTGAGCCTCAATATTAGTTGATAAGTACTGTGATAAGTACTCTCTGGTATCCAGCGTGTTGACTTAAACTGGAGTTGCACAGGTGTATCTGAGCAGAATTTAGTTTTCTGTGGGTTACAGAAATGTTCTGAAATGTTAGAACATGTTCAGGAAAGTGAAAATGTACAGGCAAATATGGAAGTCTCTACACCAGCAACCTGATGGTGCTTCCATAAAGTTAAAGGCAACGCTCCCATGATTCCAGTCAAACTTAGAATTAGCTGTGTGTAGCACAGCTATCTTGTTCAAACTATAATGTAGGTGTGCAGATATAGATACAGATACAGATATAGATATGGAAATGTGGAAGTAGGTCCATATGCGTGTGAATCTATTTTGATGAGTTGCTGATGATAGACCCACCTACAAATGAAGAAATATTGGCTCTCTTACATTAAAGTATATTTTGTTTCATTTGAATCTTTAGCATCTTCTAAAATAAATTCTCATTTGAAAGCCTGGTTTTCAAAAAAGGCCAGTAATCAGACACCATCAATGTTTCCCCCTCAGTTGATGGTCATGACCAATTGCAGTCACAAGGGATAGAATTGAGACAATTATCTGTATTGTGGGTGCAAAAGACATTCATTCTCACAGGTCACTCAGGCCCCAATCTTGCAAACAGATCCATATGGGCAGACCGCTCCATATCCACTCTGAGACCCATTGATTTCAGAATGTGCAGATCCAGAAGTCCATCCCTATGCAGAGCTGCTTGCAAGACTGAGCCTAGTTAGAATTTTGATTTCTATCATTTGCACCAGCATTTGTTGGTGATTATAAACGAGTGTTTGACTGCAAATAATCCACTCACCCTCACAATACACTTATTCCTTCAATGAACTAGACTGAAAATCAGATGGAAATAGTCAATAAGTGCCAGTCTGACATTTATTGCATCCACAGACGGCTAGTATTCATGCCTTCAAGTTTTATCCTTGAAGTGCGGTTTGAGGAAAAATCAAAACCAGAAATATAAATGCATAGACACACCTGAATTTCTCAGTACAGCACCATCAAACAAAAGAGTAACAAAAGATGCCACTCAAGGACTTCTCTGTTTTTTGAAGAATACGACATCTTTGAAAATACAGTACATTTTTGGTGTCAGTCTCTCCTCCTAAGTAATATATACTTGTCTTGGACAGCTAGATCAAGTCATTGATGCAATCACCATAGCAAGCAACTTGCTATGGCAAGCAGGATCCTTGCTTCCAGAAAACAGTGCCATGGGGGAGAATGCAGTGTACCATTATAGGTCTCCATTTCATTTTTGTGTAATTACCTTAAGTCCATCTGTGGCTCTATCTGCATTATGTCTTTTTCAATTTAATGTTTGCACAAAGTGTCTAAAGAAATAAAGATTATGCTAGACCAGCATAAAAAAGTGGTTAGCATTTTTTTTAATAGTTTGATACTATAATGGTCAGTAATGGGTTTAGTGCTTGGAAAAATAATGAAGCCAATAATCTTTAAAATATATTATGTGCAGTTATATTATTTATTATCAATTTGAAAGTGAATATAAAAAATAACTTACAATTAGAGATTGTCAGGAGGGCAAATCCCATTGCCACCTTCTAAATATGTGTGTAGCACAGCTATCATATACCCATATATGCCTGTGTTTTTAACAGTCATATCAAACTTCAACAAACTATCCACTAAAACAAATCAAGAGGGGGTGGGGAAAGAAACGCACCCTGATGAAGTCGTCTCTGTACCATATACCTCCTCCGGTCAATCTGTGCAGCCATAGACTGTACCAGAAGCTTCAGAGGAAAGCGTTAACCACCCCCACTACCAATGTGCAATCTTGCAATAACATCCCTATGGAGCAAGTTTCTTCCTAAGCCCAGGAAGTTAGTGGTTGGCCTAAATCCTGAAGCATAAGGGTTGAAACCTCTCATACATTTTTAATATTAAAGCTGATGTTGTTTTTAATATCCCTGTGGATGTCCAATCCTTTTTAGAATCAAACTAAGATCTTTGTCTTAATATCATGTGGCAAAGAGTTCCACTGGTTAATTATGTATTATGTGAAAATTTTCCATCAATTTTAAATATTTTACTTTTTTATTTTATTAAGAGTCACCATGTTCTTGTATCAGGAGAAAAGGTAAAAAAAGGAATGCCTGGCTGATCTTCTTTATCCCAATTTGCATTACCTCTGTCATTCTGTCTATCTAATTTATCATTCATCCATCACTGTAGTAGCTATGTGCCATGTCCATTCAATCCCTAGATGAAGTAGGCAGGACTACATTGGACCTGAAGGAAAATAACTCTTGTGTTTTTAATGTTTTGAACTGAGCTCAGTTGGCTTGAATAGAGTCACAGCAAAAGTAAAACCAAAAGCCAAGGTTTGTGTTGCCATGTGAAAAGGTGGAACTTTCTAGCTCTTTTAACTGACTTCAGTTTGGTCTGTTTTCCCACCAGCCACTGCCTTACAGAGGTACAGGGAATTTGAAGGCTAGGAAAGGAGGGGAGTCTGCAGGATTACAATGAGAATATGGGAAGGCTATGGAGTCTTACCAAGAATCTAAACATACACATCCTCAGTACCAAACACTAGGTGAACTTCACTTGAGGTTTTGAAATGTTCAGCAAAGAAGCCTTTCAGGGGAGATGGGGGAGGTCCTGCAATTCTGCCACCAAGCCACCTGCCTCCATATCTTACCTGCTGTGGCAGGTCTTCTGGGGGACTAGAGGAGCAGGCCCATTATCTCTGATGTCTTCCAGGAGCCAGTCACTGCAGGGGCAGCTGTATGGAACTCCTCCCTCTCTGTGCTGGATTGTCATCACCTCCCACAGTGCAGTCTAAAGGCTGACTAGCGAGCATACTCCTCCCAGAGCAACAAGATCTTAGGTGAGGAGGTCCTGCTGTTATGGTCCTTTAAATCTTACTGTATTTTGTGTGCATTAAGAACTCTGAAATTCCATATCTTCCACAAGATCATTCCCTGTTCCCTCAAAGTATTCACAGTGGCAATGAGTAAACACACCTTAATAGAACTGTTCTGGTTAATTTCAAAGAAAGTGAGAGAAAGAGAGAGAGCTGCAACTGTTCTAAAACCCAACTGTTAAAGAAAAGTATATTCTTGGCCATTTTTACTGTCTCATGCTGACCATATTTTACTGGGTTCAGGCTTTAGGATACAAGGGATTTAGAAACTGCTTATTTTGCCGCATGGAAGCAAGGCTGAAAATACATGTTGGACTTCTCATGATATCATGAAATTGTGAGAGCTCCTCTCTTCTGATTTATGATGATGGATTAGTAATTCACAGAACTTTGGGTTTACTGGTTTTTGCTGTGGGAAGGGTAAAGCTAATGGTGTGATCTCTGTAGAGGGATTTTTGACCCTATCACATAAATTCTTAGTTCATGAATCAGTGACCAGATAGACTCTAAAGTCTTCTATTGATTCATTATAAGTCTATCACAGTGCTGGGCCAAAGTATTTTGGCCCAGATCCTAAAGTCTGACAGGAGATGTATGATTAACCCCATCCCATCCACTTCCATTAATACTTCTTACAAATGATACAGATATTCTAAAAATTAATTAAGCCAATATATAGTATAGAACTTTAACTGGTTTAACATTCAACCCTCACATCGCGCCACAAAAAACCCAGCAACAACATTTGTTTCCACCTTCAACATTTTGTATTGCATTTTGAATTTTAATGTGATGAATGAAAATGAGGTTTGGGGGTTTTTTAAATATTGAAATCTGTTCAAAGAATGGTTGAATGTACTTCCCTTTACTAACCTAGATTCAGGAAGTGAGAACAGCTGAGCACAGAAACAGGAGGGAGGCAAATGCGGAATGAAAAAATGTGTGAGGAATAGATGATATAGGAGGAAAATATAGAGGAAAGTCATTGGGTTAGTACCAAAGCCTTCTCACCTAGTGAGATAAAAATACTTGTGCACCATGGGTCAGATGGATCACTCATTATAATATCCTTTTCCCCTCTCCCTGGCCTTTATTTGCAGAGGCTTATTATGCATGTGCTTAACTTTATGCAGTGTGATTTGATGACAATGTCTTTGCAGGACTCCAACCACCTTGCTGCAAGGCAGAGGCCTGAGCTTCTCCTCCATCTGGTAGGTGGAGAATGGGGGTGTGGGGAAGGGCTCTGTGAGCTGCACTTTAATGGTAAAAGAGCTGAATATGGCTTGAAAGCCACACTTTGGCACCTGCATCATATACCTTCACGGCTATCCACACTATATGAATATTATACAGCCATCCTTACAGCGAGTAGTGCCTCTCTCCTGGAGCAATCCCCATGAAGTCAATGGACTACTCAAGGAAAAAGTATAACTCCAGTGAGTTAAAGGGGCAGAAGCTGGTCCAAGAGTGAAATTCACTAATTGGCACACCCTGCTAGGATACAACAGGGGACTACTGCACTGTACTCCACACTAGCCCGCCTATGCTGGCACGTGGCATATACAGTTGCAATGGGCAGAAGGAGCCAGTTAATAGGGGTTTGGCATGGGCTCCCCAAGACAGTTCAGATATTGGAACTAATAGCCATGAGGGACTTCCCTGCACCTTACTCTTGTATTGGGAATAGATTTCTATGGCCAAGAACTTGCAAAGTGGTTAGTGATTTTGAGTGTCCAAAATGAACATGGAAGGGGTCTAATTTTCATAAAGTGCTGCACACCCCCCTCTGAGATTTCTCAAGTTGGGTACCCAAAATCACTAGTCCACTTTGAAAATCCTGTTTCTATGTCCCTAACTCCTTTAAATTGCCTGTGTTTAGGCCTATTTACTCTGGCTCTGTGGCAGCTTAAAGATGGAAGAGGTGAAGGTCAAACCTCTGGTCATGTGCGGCAACTCCCTTTGAAGTAAATGGGGAGCCATAGCATAGATCTAAGCATAAAATTAGGCCCAAACTATAAGTTTACGCTGGCTCCCAACTTCATGAATGCCAAGACAGTAAAAGGCTCCATCCGAGTGATCTGATGCAACACTATATTTTTATTCTTAATTTAAGGCACACATGCAGTGGGAGCAGACTTGTTTTCCTCACTCTCAAATCAACCCTCCTCCCGGAGTTGATAACATCAGCATAAAATGTTGCTCTCATCCCACAAACGAGAGAGACAGCTGAAAATATATGTCATAAAATACACAACCTATGTCTTTCTGACTTTTCAGTGGCTGTTTTTTAAAAATAGATTTGTTAATTTTGACTGAATAAAAGGTTCCTTTTAGGGATTTCAGTAGGTGACATGAAAAATGTTAATGCAGAGTGATCAAGACAATGGAGGTTAAAACTGTTTGGAAAAATATGTTTCTTTTATAGATCTCAGCTGTTGGAAGAGTTACAGATAATATATGGTAGTGCTGACATTCAGTGCTGTTTTCATCTTAGCAAACGAGTTTTTTCATAAAGCAATTTCTTTTCAAGGAACATATTCTGCAGCCAGTCAAAAAAAAAAAAAAAGCGATAGGCGCGTTTCCCCCCATCTAGTTTAATAAAATTAAGTAATTTATGTCATATCGATATGTCGATATGTTTTTCAATAAACTTTTTCACAGAGTTTTTTAATCTCTTCACTTTAAAAATTATAATTATATATCTTCCTCGCCCTTTGAAAATGGCATAAGGTGCTTCATTGCCGAGTTCTACTGTTCAAATCTTCCTGAGAATAAGAATGTCATGACTCACTTAAACAATGCTTTATTATTCACATTGATCTTTTTTGTAGTGTTCTTTATCTCAAAAACATTGTAAATTAGATATCTTCCTCCCACTCTTTTGTTCATTTGCAAATTTTTATTATTCTAGTTTAAGAAAGCAATGGAGTGTCAAGAGTCAGTGTATATTGTTTATGTTCTTTTTTGCTTTAAAATTACTTTTAACTATAAAAAGTAAGGCTGTAAAGCCTGGAAAGAAAAAAAGCTGAATTTAAAGATGCTTCGAACCATGCTTTGAAGGAACAGTGTGTTTCTATTTTGTTTTCTTACACAAACGATAACTGTAGTTGTAACAGACCTTGAAAGAAGGTTGATCAAGCATTTTATAGAATATTTTTGGATGTGTTAATCCAAAAACACCCCTATTTCATTACCTATCTTATCCACTTCAGTTCTTAGATGTAATTTGTCCTCAAAATATAGTTCTCAGCAAAACTGTCAAATGCATTTACAGTGTGTGAATCTGTCTACATGCATGTGTGTATTCAGAGGGCCACATTTTGAAATACTCAGCACTCACAATATGGGTCAGATTTTCAAAGTATTTAGTTCCCCGTCTGGCACCAAAATAAGTGGCCAGATATTCATTCAATCAGAGAAATGGCTTGTGCAGACAATCATTCAATGGTGTTTGCCAATTTGGGGGTGGGGTGGAGGTTGAAAACACATCAGTGGTGATCATGTTTGAAAAGTTGGTCCTTTGAGTCCAACATTATGTACTTCACATGTACTTGGGCCTGAGACGCCGAGTTTTGTTTCTGGATCAGAACCTCTACACTGTGTAGAGGTTCTAATCTAGAATTCTGGCTCCAACCCTCTAATTCCCACCAGATTTCTGTTTGGTTTGCGTTGTACATTTTGGTTGTTGTGGTGGTGGCCTGAGGTTTCTGACTACAAACTCTTCTACATAACTATGAATCTGGTCACCTCAAGACCCCCTCTGACTCCCTCCATTTTTTTACCTTGAATTCTGTTTGGTTCAGCTGATGGCAAGAAAATCTGTGTGAATTTTTCTATTTGCTAAGTCTTTAGAACGCAGATAAGCTCTTTGGGGCAAGGGACTGTCTTTCTATTCCAGGTTTGCACAGGGACTCCTGGGTCCTTGATTGGGGCTCCAGTGTTACCCATAGCAGACAATAATAATAATAAATAATGAATAAAACTATCTTGCTTGGTCCTTTTGGGTAATGATCTTGTTCTCCAATTTGTCTATTAGCAACATCTATTTTCTTTCACTTTCAAAAAATAAAGCAAATAATTCTAATTTGGGGCTGGTGCAGAGAGCAGCAGTCTTTGTGGCATTTCACCTTTGTGGTAGCTAATCTTTTTTTCCCTGTTTTTAATTAATTCACTCCTGTCTGTGGCTAAGGCACACTGGCATCATGCCATGACTCCTTCTGCGTTTGAGAAGGTAAGAGTCCCCTCTTGGCAGGGCTGGTGCAAACCATTTAGGGCGACCTAGGCAGTCACCCTAGGGCACTACAATTTGGGGGCACCATTTTCTTCGCAGCGACCGTGGCGGCCATATCTTCGACCACCCCGATCGCTGCCAGCATTTAGGTGGAGGGAGCTGGGACAGGGAGCTTGGGGAGAGCCGCCTGCAGCAAGTAAGGGGGGAGGCAGCACGCAGGGGAACTCCTGCCCCAGCTCACCCCCCCTGCCTCATCCCCGAGCACGCCGTGGCTGCTTCACTTCTCCCACCTCCCAGGCTTGTGGCAACCTAAGCTAATTGGCACCGCAAGCCTGAGAGGTGGGAAAAGTGAAGCAACGACAGCGTGCTCAGGGAGGAGGTGGGGCAGAGTGAGCTGCTTCACTTCTCCGCAAGGGGGGTTGCCACAAGGGGGCACCTCAGGGTGGAGGGGGGGAGCTGCTGCTGGGGAGGGGGCACCTTGGGGGGGCCTCAGGGCGGGAGCTGCTGTGGGGGGGGCGCCTCAGGATTGGGGGCGTGGGGGCGAGGGGAAGGGCGCAAGCTGGAAGTTTCGCCTAGGGCGCAAAACATCCTTGCAACCGGCCCTTGCCTTCGGAGACTCCTAGAAGGCACGTCTCTGTTTCTGAGCCTGAAGTTAAGCTCTAAATGGCATAGCTGGTATGTTCTGGGAGCAGCCCCACAGGGAGTTTGTAAAGAAGCTGTCCCGTTATTAGTTGTGGTCAGTGGTTTTTTACACTGCTCTTCTCTGATCTTTTTGCCACTAGGGATGATTGAACCAGTTTGGATCAACCCGAGCCGTTGCCTGAAACCACAACACCATCTTCCCTTTTCTGAACAGAGAACTGAGGTTTTGTATTTATAGTTATTCTTATTAATGTGGCATGCTGTGGCCTGTCCTGGGCACCAGTGCAGGGGAGAAAGAGGGCATGAAGCAGCCCTACTCTCCTGACCTGGCTACTCATATTGTGGGCAGCAGCATGGTCAGAATCACTATTAGCCCGTCTACTTAAGTGGGTCAGAGAGTGGGCTAGGCAGGCACTGCCCCATAAATCTACCAGACCACACAGCTACACCAGTATGCCAGTGGACATATACTCCCTGAAGATAGGGCTGAGGCCAGGGAGGTCTCCTTTTTGGAGAGCGGAAAACCAAGAGATGGATTCAGAGTCACAGTAATGCAGCTGTGTGCTGTCCCACACATGGGGCTTGTGGCAAACAGTGGTTTACTTTCTGAATGACAAAGTATCCAAACCTTTTGAATATGCAAAAATTGAGCTGGAAATCACAGGCAAATCAGCTTTCCTCAAAATAATTTAGCCCTTGAGGTTCCAAGTTGTAAGTTGAAAAAAGAAGTCATTTAAAAGAAAAAAAACCAAATCTCTTACTAATTAAAAAGCTTTGATTTAACATTTGATCCTAGAAATGGATGAAGATTCTGTGGTGTTTTGTTCCTTCTGCACTGCCCAGTCCTAACCAATATTCTTATTTTTGCATTCTCAACTTCATACACTACTTGAACATATTCTATATTTGGGAGATGGGAGGAGGAAATTACTCTTATTTGAATACTGAAGCATATGACAATAGCACCTGAACCAAAGCCCATTGAAGCCAATGGAAAGACTCCCATTAATTTCAATGGGCTCTGGATCAGGCTCCAAAACAACTTTTGCCATTGTCCTCTCCAACTGATGTTCTCATTCAGTTATAGTTCTTGTTATCAAGGGACTTAACAATTTTGTTATGGCTAGAACAGACAAGGATGAACCATGTTATTGAACTTTTTCCAAAACTCTCTTGTATTCTTACAAGCAGAAGTTTGATCATTGGGGCATTCTAAATCCATTTAATGGACTCATCTGTAGCAGTTTTTTAATAAATGCTTTACTACATAGTCCATCCATGTCTGCACTGATCAGGAAAGCATCATAACACCCTGCAAGATCTCTGTTTAAGCAAGCTTCTGGCTAATGTGATTCAAATACTATACTACAGTGTAGGGTGTAGGTTTAATTACCTCCATTTTATGTAGAGGAGGGTAGAGGGAGGCCAAAGGAATGTAAGTTTAAGTGGGATTTCATGATGTATAAAAAAACCTCCATCAGGCTAAAAGAATGAATAGGGAGCCATGAATCCCTGGCATCGGGTGCAAGCTTGTTTGATAACTACCTTGGAGGCTTTATCCAACTGTTGTTCATCCACGTGGAGGAATACAATATTTTGTTCTGATTAATTTGATATATCAAAGCGCCAGGAGTGTGTTTGGTGCTAGAGAAACAAACAAAAAAGACAACCCACAGCAAGGAGGTTACAACTGAAATAAGAGCGGTTCTTCCTCTTCCCATAATGCCTTTTCCTGCCCCTCTTCCTGCACAGTAATAGCACCAAAAGTGCTATTGGCTTGATTTGTTAGCTGTGTGGGCTTTGAAAGGTGCTTAAGAGAGTAAGCTTCCCAAAATCTGACTGATATTCAGTGGAATTTGGGTGCCTATCTCCCTTAGAGCAACTTTTGCAATCTCATCTATAACTGCTATTTGTGCAAATTAAGGGCTTGATCCTGTAAATAATTGCACACATGAGTACCTCCACTAACATATATAAGAGTTTGCATAATGACTACTGTTGGCCCTGCGGGCTGAACTCAGGACCACCATGACCAAAAACATGACCACAACCAATTTGGTGTCCATTAGCTGGTAGGTGTAGTAGACTAAATCTTGTATGGACCAGCCACTTCTGAGGGACATGTAACACACAGAGAACAGAATCAGGCACACTCAAGTTTGTCAACATGCATCCAGCATCAGTATTCTTTATTCACTTATATTGATGCCATTCTTCCTCTGTCACCCTTAGGACTTGTTCACCATTTTATGGATGTATTATAAGACTGTGTGTGAAAGATACAATCCAATCTGGAACCTAACCATGAACCCATGATTCACATGAGTAATCGCACTGAAGACTCATGTAAGTAACTCCTTCCCAGGGGGAGTAAAGAAAGTCACAGCCTGACCTTGGAGATGGAATATTTAGACATCAACTAAATAAAGAGGTGCCACCACTTTTACACCAAAATCAGGCAAATATCCAGCCCTAAGTCTGGCATTAATCCTTTCAGAACAGGGCCCCTGGTTTACTCCTCTTTGAATCTATTCTGTATTCAAAGCAAGTACGTTTTTTTCTGTCACTATACCGCTATTATTAACAACTGTAAATGTATTAAAACATAAGGGCATTCAGTATGTGTATTGTGCATGAGAAATATTGTTACATGACAAGCTCCAATTGGCAAGTGAAAAGAGGTTTTATTGAAGGAAATAGCAGAAGCAAACAGTGAACTATGCAGAATAATGGTAATTGTTCCTTAACATTGGCAGCATACGTTCACTTAATATGACTGCTTCCTCTGTCTCTGCCTCATCCAGACCCAAAGGACCTGTTAGACAAGCAGGCAGCCACCTCTCTCTGGGATCAAGCTGTCAATGCAAACTTGCTTTCTTCTATTTCTCTGAGCTAAGCTATACCCCCAGAGCTCCAGAAGCTTTTCCTGAGTGAAAGCTTAAAAAGCTCTAGCTAAATTACATCACACGAGCTGTTCTCTTCAGACTGACAGAACAAAAGAGGGGGAAAAAATGCCAAAAGTGCAGTCTGAATTACTTCTTAGTTATACTGAACGATTTCCTCATCGTGGTTTAGCAGCACAGATTAATGTCGCCTTGACCTTGCCCAACTAACCCTCAATGAGCTTCCTGCTAATTAGTTTCTGATCAAAGCAAGCTCAATCAGTGGGGGTTGTGGGGAACAATAAAAAATGCAGCACAGAGCTATTGTATTCAGCTCAGTTCAGTGCAGTAGCAGAACATTCTGAGACCTATTCCAATGGCTACTAGTATGATTTGTTTATTGAGTGCCAGAAGTGTGCCTGGTGCTTTACAAATATGTTAGATGATGTGGTCCTTGCTGCAAGCACTTATTATAATAACATCCCAAAATGTGCTTGGTGCACAATCTTATAAGCTCACAATCTAATGCAGAAACACAGAGAAGGCCAGGTCAGGGGTGGGGTGGAGTGAGTCATGGCAGTGATCCTAAAGGCCTCAATAGCCAGCTTTGTCTGAGGCATCGTCTGATAAAGGCTATTACAGAAGTAGAGGGATTGCTAGACATTTCCTAATCTTGCTGCTGCTGAATGGGAGAGGATAAGCAGGCAGACATTCACATCCTTCAAGCGGCCTTAAATTGGATTAAAGAGGTAGAACGTCCCCGTAAGCAGCAAGAAGTGGCCAGATGTGAGGAGAGTTCTTTTGCGATCCTTTCCACTCCAGCAGATAAATAAAGGTAGGCAGAGGTGCGATCTTTTGGGATAAGAGGTAGTTAAATTCTGGTTTAAGCAAAAACTGGCAAGGTTCATTAGGCAGCCAGCAATTGTTGCCCAGAATTTTCAGCTTTGCATTAATCCAAAGTAAATTGCTGGGTTTGAGCAGCTGAAATTCTGCAAACTGAAATAAGCTAGTTTCATGCAGCTCACATTCTGATCCATCCTTTATCAAAAGATCTGTCAAAAGGTGCTGTTGCAAAATTCACAAGAGAAAGAGTATTTAACCTAGGCATCCAAGCAAAGTGCTCAAATAAGGTAAAGTGGGTGAGATAATATCTTTTACTGGACCAGCAGTCTAATAAAAGGTGTTACCTCACCCACCTTGTCTCTCTCATATCCTGGAACCAACACAGCTACAACAATATTGAAAACAACTGACCTAAATATACTGTATGGTGGCCTACATACATTCCCTTCTTACTTCTGAGTTGGATACGTTATTTTACACATATTAAACTGTTGCTGGTTCTAATAAATATGCACACACCCTCTAGCGATGGGCTGAAACTTGAATCAGATGACAGATCAATAAATAAAGCCAAATGATATGGAGTCCAGATTCCCCATGCAATAGTAAATTATATATCATTAAATTCTTTCTTCTGCATAACATTATAACCATGACATTATAACCATATAAATGGTTAATTACCGTAACATCATTTAATATTCCTCACACAAAGGTGTATCTTAGACCAGGTGGGGAAGCTTACCTGAGTCTCCAAGAGGCTGTAAGATAGGACTGGCCAATTCTGAAAAACAAGAATTAAACAAAAAGCATTGTGAGGCTGGATTTTTGGTAGCAGCACTAGTGTGGCCTGGATATCACTATTTTGGAAAAACCAATGCATGTATCCTAAAGCCCTACTATTTTAACTGAAGAGGACAGAGTCCTCTCTTGTACCACTGGCATGCCGTAGGTGCAGAATTCCCATTGGTCCAGAACGTGCTCAATTGCATGTTGTAGGCTAAGTCTATAGTAACTTTTCACCCTGAATGAGTCCCAAAGCACTTTACCTACAGAGGGATCATTTCACTCACCAGTGGAAACAAAGAGTTTTGCGGATGTGTTTACCTTCATCTACAACACTGTACAAAGCTTTAGGACAGGTCTTCAAGAGGAATATCTTTGAGATGGAGTATAGCTAGGCAGAATGAAATGATATTCCGCCCAGGACACCTGCTCTAATACTCTGCGTGTGCATTGGGATCGGAGGACCTGGGAGAGGAACCACCATGAGCAGCAGGTAAGGCCATGAATGTGAAAAGGTGGCTTCCCCTTTCCTTCCTTAGTAACTCTAAAATGGTAGAAACAAGAGTGCCTCTAGCAAAGGATTACATAGCGAAGTCCATTCCAAATGGATGCTGAGAGTCTTCTTAAAAGTACAATTGAGAATTATGATGTCTTAAACTCTGACAGTTCCTCAAACGTTAAATGAACGTGGGCTATTTATTCAATTTCTTTGTGCCCTGATTTATCTTCTGTAAAACAGGGACAACTCCTGTCTATAAAGTGATGTTTTGGATATGCCAGTTCAGCTGCAGAAAGTTTAATCTGTGGTCAATTATGTTGCACGTAATTAAATCTCTGTAGTTATTCAGTTTATGGCCACTAGTTAGCTCCAATAGCTAGGGTAAACTTGACAGGCTCACAAATGTCTTTCCAGCCTGCAAGTTTCCTGTTTTTTTTTTTTTGTCCTCAGTCTCATTTCTACACTTGCCAATACTCCCCCTCTGCTTCAGAGCATTAGTAATGCTAATAAAACTTAGCGTGCCCAGTATATTAGCTAACTGTTTCCATTTTAACCAGAGAAAAAATCTATTTAATTTAGTATATTTGGCATGAGGGAGGTGTATTTGTATCTGGGTTGGGCACATAAGCCAGTTTGTCCTGTCAGAGGCATAGTGCATTATGTTTAATTTTGCTTTTAGCAGTACATTTACTGGAATCTCCTGTTTGGAAAGTTGGTCTGAGCTTTGGTAATCTAATTTTGTTCTGGTGGGTGGCGATGGAAATATGAACTATGGGAAACAAAATGTTATTGCCACATGTGCTGGATTGTGGTTTGGTAGCAGGAGTTGCTTGTAATCGAGTGGTCATCAAAGCATTTCTCAGGGGATGCAATATATATATATATATCAGTTTTCAAAGAGTAAAGAAAGATACAACAGTTATTGTGACATAGGTTTTCAGCATGTTTCTGATTATCCTCTTGGCTGGAGAGTTGGGATTTCTAATTGTAAGGTTAAGGGACCCTTTATATCTATCTCTTGCCTCCTAATCCAATGCTAGACAGCATTGTTTTCTGTGCCTTTTGTCTTCTGCCAAAGGAGACAATCTCTGGCTCATGTGAACATCTTGTTAAAGTCTGTTGAGGCTTAGGGAGTGTGACAGTTTTCCTTCTGAGCTTTTTTATTGGGGATTTTTATGCCTGATTTTCAGAGAGGTCTTTGAAATATCTTTTGTGTATCAATGATTTCCCTGTTGTCCCAAGATGTTGAGGTTGTATTTTTCTCATCTGTTCCTGTTTATATTTTGTTCTGGTTGGTTGTAACACTTTGGCTTGAGACTCTGTGCTACGCTATCATTCTACACCATTCTGAATCTCAGAATGTTGCTAACTGCCTTAGTACTGTAGCAGAGCTGATTTTTGTTTAGAGCAAATTGAGTTTTAAAATCCCTGTTGTCACTTTAAGAAAGGATTGAGTGAAAAGTCTGAAATGTTATGAAAGGATTCCCACAAAAGACTACTGAAGAGAAGAAATACAAAGAAACCAGACAGATTTTCAGTAGCAATCTGGGTCTGATTTTCAAGTAAGCCAGGTTTGCAAAAGTGCTCCGCATCCAATAGCACTCATTGTAAGTGTGATGCTTATGATCAATTTATCAAAAGGCCTCAGTAAAAGGGTTGGTTGAAAAATTTCTAATTTGACATATTTCTTTGAAAACTAGAAACAAGTTTTTCTCACAAATTTTCATGACAGATTGAGCCCGGTTTTTTGACTAGCTGTAGAGCTGGCCACAAAAATTTTCAATAAAAATGCATTTTTTGCTAAAATGTTCCCATCTTTTTTTTTTAAAACCAGATCCACTCCGCATGTACCACATTTTTGAAAATTGGCCAACTAGTTTGATCTGAAATGACAGCTGAGCCCTTCTGAAAAATCTGGATCTGAATATGGAAGTTGATGTTGGGAAAATCTTGCCAATAGGGCACTTATTGCATAATCCTGGTTTGCAGTGGTGAGCACGTACTCATTCTAGTAGTCCGAGAGCATTGATTATGGCTACAACCCCCAGGGATCCATGCAGACTCTGGGGTCCATCCATGCAGATTCAGGATCAGGGATTAAGTGCTCGCTGACGTGAGCCAGAGCTGCATGCTCTAGTCGATAATGAAAATGTATACAATGCTTCTCTGGTTTTCATAATGGGAAAATGACTGCACCACTTCTCCCTCGCAAAAGAACTGGTGTAAAATATTGGTTCTATTTGAGTCAACGGCAAAACTCCCATTGATTTCACTGGAATCAAGATTTCAACTCAGATTTTTTTCTATGCAACTTACTGCAGAACTCCCATTGATATTAATAGGAGCAGGATCACATTCTTATAAACTGAAGAAAAGGCCACGGTTTAGCTGCTTTCCCTTTGCTCTAGTAATTACCTGTACCTATTTTTGTCTCCCCTACAAGCAACTTGGCCCATATCATACACTGTTTCTCCCTCATGTTTCGTTTCAGCTTCCCCAATTTTTTTCAAGGTGTTATGCCTTAAATAATCTTGTTTCATTCCCCACTGCCCTAAAACACTCTGTTCCAGATCTGATTTCATCTTAATTTATATTACCAACTGTGTGTGTTTTGTTAATGGGTTTTATATGCAGCATAATACATATTGGTATAGCACTAATGTTTATAAAAATCAAGTTTCATACTGTACTTATTTCTCTTTTGGTCATATAAAATGCTCAAACATGGCACTGTTGCAGATTAAAAGTCATTTTAAAAATAGGCTTTATGTTTGTATTTTTTCTCACTCCCTTCGTTACAGCCACAAGTTAGTTACTTGGATTAGAGTAATGGAAATCTTGTGGGACCATCAACAGGGCATTTATTTGCTATTGAAATATCAATTAAGATAACATGCAAACTAATATAGTAATCAAATAAACCTGATGGATAACATAAACTTTTTTTAAAGCTGCCGAGGCATGCTAACAAATCTATTTGATCAATATATGGGATGCAAAAAAAGGGAAGACAAGACTGACTGATGAATAAAATGAAACTGACACAAATAGGCTGACAGCCAGTTGTAAGTCTCTTTAGGGCAAATGCAATTAACTCAGAATAATAGACTCAAATTTGATGGTTAGAAATGCATTTTTATTAACAATCACAGCCTGAATCATTATGCACTCCTATGAATAAAATTGTACTTATATTGTGTATGTGTGTGTGTGTATATATGTGTATATATATATATATATATATATATATATATATATATGTACAAAAATAGACCTCACTGGGTAAGAGTGTTGTTTTTGAGAGTCAAAGAGAATAACAGGATTTGATTTAAAATAGAAAAGCATAAACAACTGTAAATCTAAATATTTAAAACCATGACATAAAATCAAGTATACTACTTTTAAGCAATAAGCACCCATCTAAGGACTTCTGGTCCTTTTGGGATGTGAAATTGCAGTCAGGGATTTACAGATTTCTTTTTGAAGAAGAGAAATCATTACTAGAAACATAAGCTCATTCTCTTTACTTTAATAGCTATTTTAAACAGTTCATTTAGAAAATACATTAACAATTTATTGTATCAGCAATATGTTTCTATTGGCATTCAGTCTCCATGCTTTTTTATTTCAAATTATTTCATTAAAACCTATTCGAATTAGCAAAATGATCCTACCAATTTCTGCAATGCTACTCTTGAAAAAGATATTTTCCTGATTATTAACAGGTATGAAGTATTAACATTTTTAAGGGGAGGGAAGATACTCAATTGTTAATGTGTCCTTTTTTTTTGACCTTCATTACAGAGGTTGATTGCTATTTGTGAATTACTTTAAATATTATTAATCTAATTTTATTTCTGAATAAATATAATCTCTAGTTTTGCATGGATCCCATAGGACACAGATATGAAAAGAGATGCCTTGCAGATATGCATATAATGGCAAAGTGTCCTTTTTTTCAGAAATGGATACAATATACAGTACCATTCAATACGTAGAATCTATAGATGATATTAACAAGCATTTTGTAAAATGACTACACTACTGAGGAACCCACAGTGCTTGAGGGTTAAATCAGTGTAAATATCATGACTGGATGACAAGAACAAGTGCTAATAGAAAAAAATAGGCTCCACACTAAAATTACTTTAGGTCAAATGCTGTTCTCTGCTGTGTGGTGTGGACAGGAGCAATGGAACAATGAATGGCCATGAAATCAACAGAAAGGGAAGTGACATATTCTCCACCCCACCGCAGGCTGTGGAAACCCTTTTGTACAAATGCCATGCAGCTGGTCAGTGCAGCACAGGTTTGTTGGGGGTTGTTGGGTTGGAGCCAGGGAGTGGCTGCGCACAATTTATTCTTCTTCAAAAGTGGCTTTAACCCTCCGCATTCGCAGGAAGAAAGCGAGCAATGTACAGTTACACTGAGAATCTGGGCTGCATGACCTCTGCTTGGAAGAGGCCAGTGAGAACCACAGATCCAGACTAACACGACTACCCCTCTGATACTTGACAGAGAGCGGAGACTAGATTCCCCTGTAAATCTATAGGTTCAGACAGGTTTTAAAGCTGCCATTTTACATGCCTCCTCCATATAGCCATAAACTTCTTTGCCCTGAGGGAAGAATTTCTCAGAAACTCCAAAAGGTTAATCCTCATGGATGGGTTTTTTTCAAACACTTTTTCTCCTCCCATGATTTATGACAGGGATATTATGGCTGTCTATCCCAGGGTTTCTTAAACCTTCTTCTGAAGCAGTTGATACCTGCTATTGTCAGAGACTGGATGCCAGACTAGATGGACCACTAATCTGATCCTGTCTTGCAGTTCATATGTGGCTATAGCATCACCACATATCGTGTGCATATATATGTAGATAATAATGACAGTGTGGGGCGGTACAGCATAAGGTTGTTCTTTTCTGAAATGGAAGCTCTTAGAAGTTATTCAGAGTTTGGAACATTAAGGAGTCCCTGTGGAGATGGATTTGTGGGCACAGTTCAGGTGAAGTGGTCACAGTTGCACAATTCATGCAATTTAAGATGTGGCTCTTCAACCTTACACACTTGTTGATTATATCCATATATCTGTCAATGGATGCTAGTGGAAAAAAATCTTAATTCTTGGCTGTGATGTCATCAGAAATGCTGTATTTTGTGATTATAGCATAACTACTGTCAAATAAATCATTTTTAAATGAGGGAAATGCCCTAAAATAACTTACATGCAGTGCTTTAGGATGGAAACAAACTAAAGTTAAAGGGCCAGATCCTTAACTGGTGTAAATGGGTGCAGCTCCTATTGATCTCAGCAGAGGTAAACCCACTTACACCTGCTGAGAATCTGGCGCTATAGGCTTGATCCTCCTTTCATTTCATTGATTTTATACCAGTGTGACTCCATTGATCTCCATGCAGTTACTTACTCCATTGTAGATCAGGAATAAGAGGAGAATCAGGCCCTGGATGCTGATTCTTCACTGGTGTAATCATCCTCCCACAAAATAAGAATGATTCATTTTATCCATAAATGTCTCGAAGCTTGATACGGGTCACATTTAAACTGGTTTGATAACAACCTCACTCCACTGATTTCAGTGTCACTCCTGAATCACATGGATAATGTGAGAGGAAAACCAGGCTCTTAAAATCATATCTTAAATAATTTGTCTCTTAATAGTCTCTTAAAAATCATCTCCTCCAAAAAATCAGCAAGCGAGAATGAGGCTGTTTTTAAGTGCATGCTATTTTTTTCTTAATACAGTTGTCAGTAACAGCAATATACATCTTCAGTAAGTGAGCATTTTCCACAGTGTTTACATCTTTCTGTTCCTCTCATTCATTTTAAAACTGTATTTAATCTCAGAGCTTTGCTGGGTACATTCTCTGATGCTCCTGAGAGTGTTTAAAAGGGGATTGCTGGTGTGTAGGAATGCCACGGCAACATCCATTGTGCCCCAGTTGTATATAGATGGCACAGAAGTTTTTCTGTGCATTGGAAGACAACTGTGTAAAGGGGCAATCCTCATGTAAGCTGACATAAAGACTGCACCAAATAGCCAGACTGAATGGAGAATTTGGGCCAAGGACTGCAGAGTCTTCCTTTTAGGTCATTTCAAGCACTTATTTCGTTCCTTCTCCTCTCACCAGTGAGGTCCAGGAAGCAATGGCTAATTGTCCTGTGTTCAGAGCAATAAGGATTTATGCCAATAATCCACCTTCCCCATCAGTTATCCCACCCCTTTCTCTGATTAGCATGCTGTGCGTGTGACTGTGAAGCAATAAACAGGCAAACTGGTCAAAAAGGCCATTTATAGTAGTAGCTTCTGTTTAAGAGGCGCACCACTAATCAGATTCCCTGAGTCTGAGTCAGCATCAGCCCCTAGGCTGGCTTCTACTAGCCATCATGTTGACTTAGTGCTATAGATGTGAACTGAATGAGCCTGGGTTTTGAATCCGAAGAACAATGCCAACAAGAATCACAGTGGATGGAGTTGGAAAAGACCCCATGGGTCAATGAGCTAAACCCCTTGCATGGAGTGAAATTCTCCTGTAGGCTAATACCTTAGGTGTTTTCTCTAACCTCTTCTTAAACACCTCTGAGTGACAGTGCCTCAAACTCTTCCTTAGGCAGTTCATTCCATTGCCTAATCATCTCCGCTCTTAAGACATTGTTCTACCATCCAAGCTAAATTTTTCCTTTTCCTAAATAAGCAACATGGCAGGTGTCCTGCTGTGGAAACAGAAAAAAACCTTAATGTAGTTTGGGGGGAAGAGTGTGGGAGGTAGAAAGGATTGTGAAGAAGTAAAGTGAAGTCTGCTCATTCTGGATTTACTTATTTATTTTAAAATATTAAAGGGCTGAATTCTGTTCTCCCTCTCACATCTACCTAAATCTGGAGTAATGCATCAAGACACAAAGGGAGTTACTGTGGTTTCACACTGATGTAAACAAGATCTGGATTTGGTTCCAAGTTGCTAAGCTATGGTAGCTGTTTTATTTATATTAGGCAATGCTGTGGTAATAAAATAAGACGGAAATTACTTTAGTTATTAGAGTAGCTCTAATAGTAGTTCTCTAGGGTACTCAGTAGCTGGGATGGGGTGAAAAAACATCTAACATGCCCAGTATTATAGTACATAAATGCCTCCAGCAATCACCTGATCTGTTTGATTTTCCAGTAAAACACAGTGACCCAGCATTTTATTAATAGTAGTATTAACAACAGTGGCTAGAGACCCCATGATTGGAGCTCCAGGTGCTCTACATAAACATAGATGGAGGCACTTCCAAAGAGTTTACAGACTAAATAGACTATGGAGGTCTGAGGATTTTACACATGGGAACTGCAGCACAGAGAGATCATAGAATCATAGAATATCAGGGTTGGAAGGGACCTCAGGAGGTCATCTAGTCCAACTCCCTGCTCAAAGCAGGACCAATCCCCAACTAAATCATCTCAGCCAGGACTTTGTCAAGCCTGACCTTAAAAACCTCTAAGGAAGGAGATTCCACCACCTCCCTAGGTAACCCATTCCAGTGTTTCACCACCCTCCTAGTGAAAACGTTTTTCCTAATATCTAACGTAGACTTCTCCCACTGCAACTTGAGACCATTACTCCTTGTTCTGTCATTTGCTACCCCTGAGAACAGTCTAGCTCCATCCTCTTTGGAATCCTCTTCCAGGTAGGTGAAAGCAGCTATCAAATCCCCTCTAATTCTTCTCTTCTGCAGACTAAACAATCCCAGTTCCCCCAGCCTCTCCTCATAAGTCATGTGCTCCAGCCCCCTAATCATTTTTGTTGCCCTCCGTTGGACTCTTTCCAATTTTTCCACATCCTTCTTGTAGTGTGGAGCCCAAAAATTGGACACAGGACTCCAGATGAGGCCTCACCAATGTCGAATAGAGGGAAATGATCACGTCCCTCAATCTGCTGGCAATGCCCCTCCTTATAAAGCTCAAAATTCCATTAGCCTTCTTGGCAACAAGAGCACACTGACTCATATCCAGCTTCTCATCCACTGTAACCCCCAGGTCCTTTTCTGCAGAACTGCTGCTTAGCCATTTGGTCCCTAGTCTGTAGAAGTGCATGAGATTCTTCCATCCTAAGTGCAGTACTCTGCACTTGTCCTTGTTAAACCTCATCAGATTTCTTTTGGCTCATTCCTCTAATTTGTCTCTATCCCTCTGTATCCTATCCCTACCCTCCAGCGTATCTATCACTCTGCCCAGTTTAGTGTCATCTGCAAACTTGCTGAGGGTGCAGTCCAGGCCATCCTCCAGATCATTAATGAAGATACTGTACAAAACCAGCCCCAGGACCAACCCTTGGGGTGCTCTGCTTGATACTGGCTGCCAACTAGACATGGAGTCATTGATCACTATCCGTTGAGCCCGATGACCTAGCCAGCTTTCTATCTACCTTATAGTCCATTCATCCAGTCCATACTACTTTAACTTGCTGGCAAGAATACTGTGGGAGACCATATCAAAAGTTTGCTAAAGTCAAGGAATAACACATCCACTGCTTTCCCCTCATCCACAGAGCCAGTTATCTCATCATAGAAGGCAATTAGGTTAGTCAGGCATGACTTGCCTTTGGTGAATCCATGCTGACTGTTCCTGATCACTTTCCTTTCCTCTAAGTGCTTCAGAATTGATTCCTTGAGGACCTGGTCCATGATTTTTCCAGGGACTGAGATGAGGCTGACTGGCCTGTATGTAGTTCCCCAGATCCTCCTCCTTCCCTTTTTAAAAGATGGACACTACATTAGCCTTTTTCCAGTCATCTGGGACCTCCCTTGATCGCCATGAGTTTTCAAAAATAATGGCCAATGTCTCTGCAATCACAGCCACCAACTTCTTTAGCACCCTTGGATGCAGTGCATCCAGCCCCATGGACTTGTGCTCTTCCACCTTATCTAAGTAGTCCTGAAACACTTCTTTCTCCCCAGAGGGTTGGTCACCACCTCCCCATGCTGTGCTGTCCAGTGCAATAGTCTTGGAGCTGACCTTGTTCGTGAAGACAGAGGCAAAAAAAAAATTGAGTACATTAGCTTTTTCCGCATCCTCTCTCATTAGGTTGCTTCCCTCATCAAATCATTTGTACAAGCTCACACAGGAATTCAGTGGCAGAGCCATGAACTGAATGTTGCTCATCTGTCCCATAGGCCAACGCTTTAACCACAAGCCATGATTCGCCAATTTTATATAGTCTTTAAAATGATCATCATCCTACACTGGGTTTCCTAAAGTTATCATTTCACTTTATTCCCTGATCAAAGAAAGGGCTATGGTTTTACATTTCCTATGTATGATTTATGTTTGAAAATGTTGGAAACTCATTTCACTATCCTCAGCAATAATACTAGTCTCTTACAAGCTATGCTGTCTACAGTGACTGTGCATTCATGGCTTACTGAAGACCCTCACACATCACCTTATCTTTCATTTCAGCCTCTCTTTAGTTTAGTTTTTATTTTTGCAGGTAAATATTTGCCTAATTCCAGTGACACTCCTGAAATTTTACTGAGAGAAGGTGAATTTGTGAAATTTCAAACTACGCTGATCTTAAAACAAAATCCCAATGAAATCACCAGGAAGCAAAATTCCATTAAAATCAAAACAAAATATTGCTATAAATACTATTTTCCTGTTTTTTTAAAAAAAGGATAAAATTAGATAATTATTATTCTCTTGAAATTCACACTTGTCTACCTAGCTTCGTAGATTTGTAAGGCCAGAAGAAACCACTTGATCATCTATCATGGCACAACACAAGCCATAGAATTTCACCCAGAAATTCTTTCAATGAAGAGAATTATTCTTCTTTACTACATAAGTGAATGCTGTCAAATCCAAATAGTAAGGTCAATTTAGGCCCTACATTTAGGGCTAGATCTTGTTTCCCTGGAAGTCAATAGTTTTGCCATTGATTTTGATGGGAGCAGGATCAAGTCTTTTATTTTCAACTTGAGGCATATAGGTTGGAATTATGAAGAATGATTATTTAAAATAGCAATGATGTAATATCAGTGTCAATTCCATTATTTTAACAGATGTAAATTTGCTCTGCTCTTGAACTCTGGTGAATTGTAATGGCAATATTAAAGAGATACTATTAAGACTACTTAAAAGAACTATTTGTAAAAATTGTCTCAGACAAAAAAACAGTATAAATTGCTTTTTTATTCAGTCTGCAATTATTTATTTGAATGGGTTTGTATATTATTACAAATTAATGGGAATAAGCCGCTAAAAGAGACATGCTAATAATACTAGTTGACATTGGATACAGGAGAGCATACACTGCCTCGAGGATGAAGATGGCCTTCCTCCAAAGCCACTGCTAGAATAATCTTAGCTGCAGAGCAAACACAGTTATCACAGTGCGCAGCATTATGGCTCGATGATGTAGAGTGACGGTGTAACTGAAAATCATCAGGTTAAGTACGTTTAATTGATGGAGCATATTTGTGTGTGTGTGCAGGGCAAATGTCCTTTCTGCAAATACTTCGGGCCCCTTTCACTGCCCTCAGTTTTCCCAGCATTCAAAGCATGGGTACTGAGCTCCTTGTAGGATTAGGCTCTTATTTTATATAGTGTTTTTCATGGAACCTGTATACCAAAATATTCAAGAGTTAAATAATAGAAAGAGAGAGAAACAAACACTGAGAGGTATTAGCAAGGAGGAGTACGTGTAGCTACGGCAGAGGTTGGAAATGGACTTTTCCTAACCTGTATATATCTCCTACCCAGAGAGGGCTGTATTTTCATCCAGTTCATGTTGAAATAACCAAACTTTCCTTCCTGAAAGCACTAAGGGCCTGATCCAAAGCCCATTGAAGTAAATAAGAATCCTTACTGAGATATGAGACTGAGAATCAGGAAACCGAGAATCTAATAATGCCATACTGACAGTAGGTCACTTTGGGCTTGATCCTGCTCCTGTTGAAGCCAGTGGCAGTTTTAGCTTCTTGTGCTGTTGGGCCACATTTTTCAAAAAAGGGCCAGTGATTTTGAGTGGCGCAAGTTTTGGTTGACAAACTTAAAACACAGAGGGCCTAACTGTCAGAGCATTTACAACTCCAAATGAAGTCCATGAAAGTTGCAATGCTCAACATCTCTGAAAATAAGGTGCAAGATGGGCTCTCTATAATGAGGTAAACAAGATCAGTGGCCACTTTTAAATGTTTGCATTTCTGTGCTTCAGTCTCTCAATCTATAAGATAAAGGTTATAGATGGGGTGAACCCAGTCTGCAAAGTTTTGATCTGAACTTCCTCAGGGTTTGAGAAGGTTCACCTGTAAGGTTTGACTTGGTTCATTATAGAAATAGGATCCAGCCACACAGTTCAGATCTGGAACAGCCTTTCACTCAAGTTTCCAAAGTTTTGGTTCAGGCCAACCTTCAAAGGTATGAGGCTTAGCTTGTTAAAGTCAGCCAAGTACATTGACATCATGTAGTGGAAGGTGTAAAGCATTATTAGTGTCTTCTCACCTGTCTTATTGGAAAAGTCAATTGTTTAGAGTTCTCTACGCAGAGCTGTAAACTATTCAGTCAGTAGAACTATGCAAAATTACTACATGTTCCCCCTCACTGAGTATTCATGGGCACAACCTAAGATTTTCTTTTTCACAATTACTCATGAATTTGATCAAAGCTGAAATGCGTCTGTTTCCATTAGCAAAGCCTTCTCTTTTTTTGGCGCAGATAAAATGAAATATCACAAAGGGCAAAATTCTGAATCCCCTTCCCCCCCCTTTGCCCCTCAGGGTGTAAAGCAGCTTTTTCATGGTAAAATGGCAGCCCTTTACTTGTGTAAAATTGCCTCTCATTTTTGTAAAAGCCAGCAAAAAACCCAAGGAAGTTAAAGGTATAGTTGAAAGCAGCAGATATAAAACAATAAGTGCGCTTCCTCTAGTAGTAGAACTCCACCTTGATTTAGTAAGTTGTCCCTCCTGAACTCCATTAAGAGTTTATCTATTAAGCTGAAACCCCAAATGCCCAGTTGCTTCCAGTGCTTTTTTGTTTTTTAAGCGAATGGCCACAACTTCACCCTGATTTGATCTGACTGACCCAGAGCAGAGTGCTCAGTGATCTCAGCCTCTTTGTGACGCATGTTGCTGGAGCAATCAGAACTCGAGTCAGCACAAAGTTTTAAAGAGGAGCCAAACCAAGCCTGATGGGCACAGAGTAATGAGCTTGCAAGGGCTTATTTGCCAGACTCCAAGCCCTTGATCTGCTGTTTTGCTAGTGTCTTAATGGTACAGTGTACACGGTGCTCTTGAGAATAATGAATGTATAATCTCATACCACACTGTCTTTGAAAAAGTTCCCATTAACAAAACAAAATACTCATAGGTAAAAATATCAATATGTCTCACTAAAGAGGAAAAATGGAAAATATGGCCAAGTCCTGGGCTGCTGGGCAAAGCCACAATGGATTTACGCAGGTGGAGTCAGGGAAGGACAGATTTGTACCTAACCCCTCAGAAAATCAGAGGGATGGTGCTAAGGGCCACAGACTCTATTACAGCCTATTGGCAGAAGTAATGCCCACAACCTTCCTTATCTTTCTATCCTATTATGCCCAGATTCAGCAAAATGCTTAAGCATGTGCCTAACTTTAAATGCACAAATCCCACTGAATTAAGTATCTTTCTGAATTGGGGCATCTGCCATAAAACTCTGCTTAAAATCATATTCCATACTCATGTGGCCCTCCCACAACGCCTCTCTCAACACGCCTGCATCCAGTCATTATGGCCTTGTGGTGTGCAACAGGTAGTTGAATCTCTTGTGCTGACTCTTTTTCCTGCCACTGTAACAAAAATTCTGTATTTCCACTGCATTTGGGGCTTTGTATGTGGCAGTGGTGTGATGCAGCTTTAGTTCTAGGGATGAAATTCACCATTGTGCCTAGCACAGAGTCTTCAAAACAAAGCTTAAAATGGGGCTTAAGTGTGCTTTGGAGTTGTGTTGTTCCTCTGCACTGGGATGAATTTCACCGTAAAAGAGAGAACCATGACTAATAGCTGAATACCAGCTAGTCACCTGATCAATGTGCACATCAAATTCATAAGATTAAATTCAAACTTCCCAAGCTCTCAAACCTTCACAGAGTTAGACTCGTCTCTTACCTCTTAACTTTGCAGTAACTTTTGAGATAGAGGGTGCTATTGAAGGTGACAGATAGGTGACACTGGTATTACCATCTTCAACAGGCAGCCTGCACTCCTCAGTCCTGAATTACTTTACCTCTGCTGGGCAGCTTATTCCTGGACATCGAACAGCAGGTGTTCAGTCTGTGGGCAGCGTTTGTAATGTGGATAAATGGTTACTAGGTACACTGAGATATTTGCATGAACTCAGAGAGCACTAAAAAGGATCAGACGCCTTACTGTTATTTATGAGTCAGTAAACTCTGTTTTAGCACCTTCCCTCCTCTCCACCTTCCTGTGAGGAGTCCTGCCTCCTTCCCTGAACCTGTTCCATTCCCTCTCCAATCCTGAAATAAAATGAAGTAAACATGGTGGTTTCAGTTGAGTTTCACTTTTTGTTTCTGGAGCTGTTTGAACTCAGGAGACACAAATCCACAAAAAGTGATACTGGGCAGAAAACTACATCTTTTCCTTTAGATTCTACCAAGCTATACATCTCTGCCAATGGGGCCTAGTCCTTCAAAGCCAGTATTAACAGCTCTGTACTAGCACATCTCCAAGAGTAAGAGGTATGTTGGCTTCTTTTAAACCAGACAACAGGACGTACTTGGAAGTGATGCACCCTGCACTTGCTGTGCCTCACACTGAGTAAGAATCTTTCCCATGTTACCTCCAGACCAAGCCATCCTGGGAAGTGTCTTTCCCTGGATTTCCCTGGACCCTCAATGAGCACAATGAACTATGTTACCATCAGGCAGGCATCTGCCTTGGATCTTCTTATCGCACAAGTCAGAGAAAGACTAAGTGAGATGGGGCAGCTAGATTGGTCTCCACTGTGATATTGTGTGTCAATAAGGGCCAATGTCAACTTCCCAGTGAATTTATGGGACATGAAGTGTACTTGAGAACTTATGCAGTTTGCATTTTTAACAATGAGGATAACTTTATCACCTCCTTTGTTAATCGATTTAATTCTCTGTTTCTTGGAGTCTTTAAAATCGGTTGGAATGTCTTTCTAAAATATATGCTGTAGTTCAACCTGCTTTTGTTAGCCTAACTGCAGGAATTTCTGGATGAAATCTGTGGTCTATGTTCAACCTCCTACTGAACATAATGGGGAACATAATGGTCCCTTTAGGCCACGAAATCTGACTCTATGTGAATGACAATGTTCAGAAGTGAAAAAAATAAATGGATTAATCCTGGCTTCAGCTTGGTTCATTCTGCACAGAAACCTGCATGTAAACTGTACTCAATATCTTTATCTGATTGAACACGAGGGACTTCCAAAGCCCCTGCCACTTGGGATCATTCAAGTGTTTACTGGGATAGAGAGGGACCCCAACCAGCACCTATTAGTTTGGTATTTAAGTTGAAATTCACCTCCATGCAGAGGGCCTTCATGAGGAAAAACCTAACAAAACAAGAAGGGGAGCCTAGAGAGGAACCTGCAATGATGGCCCTGTCCAGCCAGGACCTCTGGCCTGATAAGGATGTTGCTATGGTAACATGGCCTAGACCCAGACCCTTCGGGCTATGGGCTTGGCTAGGAGGCCTGTGCCTAGGGACTTAACCCACGCCCAGCTTGGAGAGCTGAGGAGACACTCTAGGCTGCTCCTCTAGACAGGGTCTCTATGATTAGAGTCCTCAAGGACTTTAGACTCTAAACCCTCCTTCCCCCCACAAGGTTTTAACCACAGAGTGGAACTATGGCTACAGTGTCATGGATCAGCCATTTATCCCTGATGCCAGGGGCCTGTCAGCTATAACTAGGAGCAGTAGGCAGGACAGCTAGAGCCTCTAAGCAAGGGGTAACGAGCAGCCAGGGCTAGGTACCCAACTAGAGCTAGCAGCCCAGCCAGAGCTTCCTCCAGCTGATTTCAGGTGCCAGTCTACCCCTCCACGCCCCTGCCCAGGGCAAGCAGCAGTCCTAGCAACTTCACCACAGTTTTTTAGGATAAACAGCAAGCAGGGGCAGAGCCTCTAGGGCACCAGGCGAGTCAGCAGGAGCACAGCAATTCCTGTGTCCTTAAAGCGCATTCCAGGCTGCAGCCTCATCCATCTTATATTCTGGTAAGTAGGACATTTGCTGCCATCTGTGTAAACAAGATGATGCATGCTAATCAACTAGGCAAATTAAGTCATGTGAGTAAAATCTCCAGATTTCTGAAACTTCAGGCTTAACAGCTGTGCACACCTAACCTGGTTACACAGTGATACAATCGTGTTAAGAAGCTATGCTATAGTCCCACGCTATGGTGGTCTGTAGAAGTGCAGTAGCATGGCTGTTTTCCGTGTCAAAACTGCTTAGGGAAATTGTGCTAGCAGTCATGCTAGCGATGGTTGTATTTGCAAGTCACTTGCAAGCACAGAACAAGATACATATTTTCAAGATAGGTACTGCACTTTGAGGTATAGTGTGGTCAGGGCTTCGAAGGCTAGCTATGACAAATGTAGATGGCTGAGACTGGGTCTGGTGGAGTTTCAATGAAATATGTAACAGCTTGTCTTATTCAGCAGTGTAAGGCAGCATGAAAGAGTAAATCTCCCATCCCTTTCTTAGGCCTACTCAGCCCTGCTCTTGGGATACTCCTTTCTTACAAGCAAATTGATAGAACGTGGCTGGAGAGGGGTTGGTAGTTGTTGGACCCTTGGTTCTTCTCTTCCTTCTTGCTGGGCAGCTTAACTGGTCAGGTGTAAGGGAGGAAATACACTACACTCTTTCAAGGGTTGCAGTAGCATACTTTACCTCCTGGAGCAAGAAGAGGGCTGGGGAAGAGTGCCTCAGTGTAATGCTTGTGAGATAAAATGCCTCCTGGGGTTGTGTGCTACCCCTTGCTCAGGTTTGGGCCTAAAAGCACAATCTAGCCCTAAGCATTTTCCAGAGCTGATGAAGCTATGTCACAATATCCAGCTAAATGCCTCATTGTTGTCCTAGCTAAGCATTTTTGGTTCACTGAAAATTATACGCAGATAAAAAATCTTGGGGAAATTATGGCATTTTATGTATAAAACTGTCTTATTTAAAATCTAACTGAAATTATCTTAATGAGTTATGTTAGGTGAAATATTGGGTTTTCCTTTTTCTTTCTTTCTTTGCCCTGGCTTCACACAGGCATATTAATGATTATTTGTCAAAGTCACACTGTTTGCTTATAAGGTATGAAGGCTTTTTAGACACTATAATGACAGCTTTTGATTCACTTGATAATATTTAGAATAAGCCATAAAAGCCAATCTCTGAACGAACAGACCATTTTTATTGGCTTTTAGTGCTATTACTGCTATCATAAGTGGTAAATTGGCCTAATGCAAGTAATACTGCTGTGTCATACTGTAAAACTGCTGCTTAGTTTTATATTTTATTTATTTTACATGAAAACATTTTAAGGCATGGAGACTATGCTATCCTTTCATGAGTACTGGAGGTTCCCTGCAGGTCAGGGCTGGAACAATGTGGAGAAGCTTGCACTACTGCTTATGTTATATCTCTCTTGTGCATAAATTCTCCTCTGGGTGAGTGCAGATCAAGGCAGAGCATGTGAGAGCCAGGGACAAAGCATTCTCATTTGAGGGGATCCAGCTGTGGAATGAACTTCCAGAGGAGATTAGACAAATCCAGAGTCTGAGCACCTTTAGGAAATGCTGCAGAGCTTTCCTATTTGATAAAACTTTATCACAGTAGAGTGACATTCTCAACCACAACCAACTCACACTAGCAACTTAAAATCATCCCTACCCCAAGCAGATCTTTCTATAACCTGAACTAGAAAGACACAGACTCCCTGAACTCCCCTAGGGGCTTCACTCTTGCTAATCTATTTAACGCAGATGCTCAGATAGTATTGATAATGGCTAGCAATTCACAGCTCCTGAAATTTGATACAATCCTTTTAATTATGGTGTTATAGAAGAATTCTCAAAATATAAGAATGGACTGCATAAACAATGAAAAAGTATTGGAGAGGATTGCAACTCAGCAAATGCTAGTCAGAATCTGAAGAAAAGAAAGATTCAATTTGCAGGCTATATGTAGGCAGTGTTGTTGAAGCCATGTTGGTTCCAGGATATTAGAGAGATAAGGTGGGTGAGGTAATATCTTTTATTGGACCAACTTCTGTTGGTGAGAGACGCAAGTTTTCAAGCTACACAGAGCTCTTCCTCAGGTCTGGGAAAGGTACTCCAAGAGTCACAGCAAAACACAAGATGGAACAGATTGTTTAATACAGACAGTTAGCACATAGTCTATAGAACCATTCAAGGTGGTGTGGCCTGTTAATACATAAAGTAGTGTAGGTTGTACCATTTCGGCATTCAATGGGTATGCAAATGAGTGTTAACTCACAAGGTGGAAGGGTCAAGATGGTCTCAGGGAAAAGCAACTAATGGGTGTACATACATAAATCAGGCTTGCCTTTGCATAATTGGAATAACATGAGAATGTATCTTAGGCTTTTATGCAGCACTATCAGTTTGGTATTTAAGCCCTATGTAGCTGAAATTCATCTCCATGCAGAGGCAGGGCTGGCTCCAGGCACCAGAGAAGGAAGCAGGTGCTTGGGGCAGCCAATGGAAAGGGGGGGCACGTCCGGGTCTTTGGTGGGAATTTGGTGGCGGGTTCCTCACTCCCTCTCGGAGGGGACGGACTTGCCGCTGAATTGCCGCCAAAGAATGAAGAGGAGTGGTAGAGCTGCCACCAAAGTGCCGCCAAGCATGGCTTTATCTTTTTTTTTTTTTCCACTTCGCCACTTGGGGCAGCAGAAAAGCTGGAGCCAGCCCTATGCAGAGGGCCTTCACGAAGGCTTAAGTGGGAATTAATTGATGCATGGACTTTGTGCTGGCTCTGAGCACACAGAGGTAAATTTCACCAACTGGAATAATACTTGGAAAAACAGAAATGGGAAATACCAGTATAATTTGCATTTGGCTTTGGACAGTCTCATTGGGTCTTTTTTCAGTTTGCAAAATAAGGGTGGTTGGAACTGGGATTCTGTATCTGAATAACCAAAGGTTGGAAGATAAATTATTCTGCTTTGGGCCAAAGGGATATTCTGTTTTAAATTAAATGAAAGTATGCAGGTCCAAAATCTCCCCCACGTTGCACAGAAAATTCATTTTTAAAAACCTTACTCATTAGTTGTAAAGACTGAATAGCAATTAACTGAAAAAATATGCATGCAGCTACCACAGTGATTGTATTTATATAATTTACTTGTTTTATATATGCTATGGAAATAGGAAGAGTTTTGCAGATTCAAATTTTGGTTTCGGTATCCAAATGTCTGTGGGTTCCTGTAGGTTATGTGGATCTCCTTTTTGCCCACACACATTGTCTGTTTTCCATCGACATAAAGCTATTTTGTTTTTGTTTTTTGGCCTCTAACTGCTTTTCAATGTGTTGTTTGATCCAATACTTTTTATTTAGAAAATTGCCCTCTATAAATTACCAAAGAGACAGGACCTTCTCTCCCTAAATTTTATTCCTGATTGGTTTGCTTCAATGGGAAGAGATTAATAGGCCCTGTATTATTTTACTCTCTAGACCCTACTTACATGATCATATTGAAGCAGAGTATATATTTTCCTTTTCATTATGTATGCAGCGATACTGCTAAATTGTGTACCCATCACATCGAATTTAATCTCTAAAACTTTAGAGAACTTGGCACCTGCATCTTCTGCGAATGTTGGAACAATTTCCTTTCCTTTCAAATTGCGTTAAGGGCATATTTCAGCAACAATGTAGGGAAGCTTAATTTGTGTTAGTAATCAGTTCAAAGATGCATCAGCAGCACTGAAACCTTTTCATTTGGCTGGAGGTGCTCAAAAGAGAAGAATTAATCTACTTTTTTATCTCAGCGTGTTCACACAAAGGTTTTTGTTACACAGATTTCTGGAGTGTGTCTATGTAGAATGTGTGTGTAAGAATATATAACCATTATCTTCTTAGACAATGCAGTCATAGGTGCATTAAGAAGATAATAAACTATCTGTCTGAATTATCATTTACCTAATTTTGCGTGTTCTTTGAATGTGTTCATTGGGATTAAATCCAGGAACTAGAAGGAAAATCGAGAAACCTGAAGAGGCTGCTACCTTAGGGTAAGGTGAAAATCATCTTGTGGAGAGGGCCAGCCAAAGCTTGCCCACCACTTAAGTGGTATTTAAATCATGCATAGATCTTATGTTGGTCCTTTGCACAGGGATAAATTCCACCTGTAGTGAATAAGGCCCTACTTTATTAAAAGAAAAGTGGGAGACCTTTGAACCTCCATAAAAACCGATCAGTGCCTCAGCTCTAATTTATTTTTCATTTTGAGGAATTCAGTCAGGTCTTGTTACTTTAACTGTCGCAGGGACACTCCTCCTAATGATGACACTGCCTGATTCATTCTACTTATCAATACGTAACCTGGAAAAGCTGAAAACAATTTTTTGAAAAGTGTAGCTGTGAAGAGAGAAACTTTTTAACTATGAAAAAAAATCTTAAATGATAAAAATGTGCAGGTGTAGCGCTGAAATATTTCCCTGCCAATGGATGAAAATGGACTTCCATGGAAAAGATGCATAATTTACTTTGGACAGTATGCATCTGAAGCCTATTGCAGAAGGGACTATAAACTCATTCATGAAATGGGGTCCATCACAGGTACAGTAGTTTAGAGCAGGTTTTAGCTTGCTCTAACCTATGCTGGCGTGACAGACACAACTTATTTAGAACTCCCTTCAGCTGGGTGCAGCTGAGAATCCGGCCTATACAGCAGATTATTTCTGAGGGTTATCTCTTAAGTAATAAAAAAGATTTCTAAATGAGTTAAACTCAGTGAGACAGTGACAGTTCTCACTAACAAGAGTGCAGACTGCTTTTTCACAGTAGCAAGCCTCCAGATATACACACAAAATATGTGGCTTCGTCAGGCCTTATCCTCCCCTGAGACCAGCATAAATCAAAAGCTACCCACTGAAGTACAATTATCCCAAATTACAACTGGTGTCAGTTATTATTTGTTTTTTGAGCCTTCAAAAATGTTTCCATTGGTTAAGGAAAGTAACTGTATGCTCCCCTTTACCTTAGAAGAAAAGCAAATAGCTTACTGGAAATGATAGATGTACTAGAGCAGGGGTGGGCAAACTTTTTGGCGTTAGGGCTGCATCAGGTTTTGGAAATTGTATGGAGAGCTGGTTAAGGGAGGCTGTCCCTCCCCCAAACAGCCAGTCGTAGCCCGGCCCCTGCCTCCTATCCGACTCCCTCTGCTTCTTGCCCCCGATAGCATCCCCCCCAGGACTCCTGCCCCATCCAACCCCCCTTGTTCCTTGATGGCTCCCCCAGGACCCCTGCCCCATCCACCCCCTGCTCCCTGTCTCCTGACTGCCTCTGGAACCCCTGCCCTGACTGCCCCCCACCCTGTCTAACCCACCCCCTCCTTCCTGCCCCCCCAACGGACCCCTGCCCCATCCAACCACCCCTTCTCCCTGTCCCATGACTACCCCGGAACCCTGCTCCTGACTGACCCCCGCTTCCCTATCCAACCCCTCCTCTCCTTCATGACTGCCTCCCCGGGACCCCATTCAACCCCCCTGTTCCCTGCCCTCTGAGTGCCATGACCCCTATCCACCCCCCTGACCACGCCTCCGAACTCCCCTGCCCCCTCTCCAACCCCCCTATTCCCTGCCCCCTTACTGCGCTGCCTGGAGCACCAGTGGCTGGCGGCACTACAGCTGCACTGCCCAGCTGGAACTAGCCACGCCAACGTACAGCTCAGAACACCGAATCAGGCTGGGATCTGCAGCTGCACTGCCCCAGGAGCTCACAACCTGCCACCCAGAGCACTGTGCCAGCAGAGGAGCGAGCTGAGGCTGTGGGGGAGGGGGAACAGCAGGGGAGGGGCTGTGGGCTAACCCTCCTGGGCCAGGAGCTATGGGCCAGGGAAAAAGGTCCCGCAGGCTGTAGTTTGCCCACCTCTGTACTAGAGTCAAATACCAACAAATTCTTGTTAGAGAGAGGATTTATATTCAGGATCCTTAACAATTCTATTATGAGTCTTCTGAAATACTCACCACTTTTCTTGGCAGTAAACGTTCTTTATAATCCAGCATAGTTATTGTGCCGAATCACATACGTGCATCTTTCTGGCTTCTACTGGAGTACAACAGACCTGTTTCACATTTAATAGGTTCTTAACCGAGGTGAGAGGGCTTATATTGAGACACCTTGTGAATGGAATGTTTGGCTCTCGTTGCCTCCTGAATGCCTGGCTGTCTCTCTGTCTGCAATGCACAGAGTCAAAAATGGTTTCTATTGGCTACTTTAAACACATTGGGGCAAATTTAGATCGCTGTAAGCCAGAACGACTCCGTTGCTTCAGTAAAATTGGTGACTGCTTCAGTAAGATCTTGGTCCAGCAGCTTGTAAGCGCACTTGAGCCAAATTCTGCAGCCTTTAATTGTTGACACCCAAGAGGACTAAGGAAATGGTGAGTTGGAGTCTATTCTGGATTACACATCCCAAGAAAATTGTCAATTAATTGTAGCTCTAGCACAGAATTCTGCCCTTGGTTATACCTGTGCAACCAAGGGCAAAATTTAAAGACCAAAAAGTTGCACAGAGCAGAATTGGGACTGCAGAATCTTTAGTAATGCATGAGACAAAAAGAACGTAGCTTAGTGGTTTGAGCATTGGTTTGCTAAACCCAGGGTTGTGAGTTCAGCCCTAGAGGGAGACATTTGGGGATTGGTCCTGCCTTGAGCAGGGGGTTGGACTAGAGGATCTCCTGAGGTCCCTTCCAACTCTAATGATCTATGATTCTAACATAGCCTGTTTTCAGATCCTGGCTTGTTTACCAAAATGCTAGTTAGAACAACTAGTTTTTCCTGGCTACTGAGCAAATGTGAACTGAAAGGAAACAATACTTAACAGACAGGGAACCATTTTCACAGTTGACTTTCAGACTTTTCAATATCTTCCTATTGCTGGAGAATAGTGTGCCTTTTTGTTCAGATACTGTACATTCATACTATATGACTGTAGCTGATTTTTTTTCATTTCCAAGGGGTCTGCAGTGCAGAGGTCAAGAACTACTCAGTTTATAAAACTGCCATTAGGAGCAGTGAACTGGAATCATTCTACATTTCATATACTCCATTTCCATTGGAGGAGAGTCTTTAAATCTACCGTTTTACAACTTAAAGGAAGGGTTGTCTTAATTAATTCATTTGGTCATAGTCCTGAAGCTGACATGGCACCTTCCAGGAATTCCAACCCTCTGGGATCAGTAGCATCAGTTTTAATATGTCTTCTCTTTCTTGTCATTCTTAGCTGGATTGCATCAGCTAAGATTACAGCATTCATTGTGTAGGTATTTGGCTATTTTATTTGTTGCTGTATGAATAGGGCTGAAAGATCCTACTTCACCAGCAGTCTTTTATAAAACTGTCCAAATCCATTACCATAATTCATGCTGGAAAGAGAGAATGAAAGCTTCTGGACCAACTCCCTGCCTTCAGTTTGATTTGGGAAGCCAGTTTATGGGGGTGTGAGCAGATTTGGGTCCACTGACTTCTGAATCTTTAAGGGTCCTAATCTGTTTAATTAACTCCTGAATTTAGGATAAACTAAGGTGTGATTGTAGTGTGGGTAGGCATACCTGCACTAGCTTTAATCTAGCATGGGTAACAACGGTAGAGACGTAGTGCACTGGGGGTGCACTCAGATTGCTATTTGCAGTGAAGTTCACGTCACGACATCTTGACTCATATTCTTACCTCTTGTAGCTAGATTAAAGCTAGTATGGGTATGCCTACCCACAACACAATCACACCATAGTTTGCAGTGTAGCATACCCTCCCATCAGGAGGTAAATTAAATAGGTTTGGACTCTTGTAAAGAATTGGAAGTTGGTGGACCCTATTTACACTGTAGACATATGCTTAGACCCCCTAAATTATAGTGAGGGCTGCTTAAACCTTCAGGAGCAGCCCAGAAACCCATCTTAGCCCTGCTCCAGGCTAAGAATTCTGTATTGTGCCATTAAGAGATGTAGCACAGAACCTTCCCCCATGGCCATGGGACTACTTGTCGAGTAAGTTACTAGTTGGTGTGAACATCATTATTACAATCAGGTCCATAATATGAGCAAGGCTCACTTTGAATGTGTACTGCCTTCTTTGGGAGGTTAAATTTACACCTGTGCAGAAGTCTTTATCTACTACTTAAACCCTATTTTGTGGTTAAGTGCTAACATTGTTCTGACCCACCGCACAGGGCTCAATTTCACCGTAGAGTGAAGATCTGTTGGTTAGAGCAGGGGATTAAAAGTCAGGACTAGAGATGTACAAATTATTTGTAAGAAAATGAACCAAAAAAAGCTATTTTTTTGCCCAAATGTTACTAATATATAAGAACTTTAGAGTGTAAAGGAGATATTTTGGGGAAAGGTTGGAGAGCATTTTTTCACACTTTTGATGGAGGAGCGAGGAAGCCAGTTCATTCAGTTTTCACAGAAGTTGCATTTGGAGGGGGATGTATGTGTGCAGAGCTGAGCTGACTGAAAACAGTAGATCTTTGTGTGAAAATTTCATGGAACAAAATGTGAATTTTACACAAAGAAAATTGTTCTAGTGTCAGTTCCTGGGTTATAGTCCTCGCTCTAATCACTTTGGGTGAAACTGACTGCTGTGCTTGGAGCTGGCAGGAGGCTTACACACCTCTTACATCCCACAAGACCCACTGAAACTCTTACAACAGGCACATAAGTGATGCATAGACCTGTTCTGACCCCTGGCACAGGAGTCAGTTTTACCCTTTACTACTTTAAGCAAGTTTTGTAATCTCTCTCTGCCTTAGTTTATCCATACAGATATAAATAACTCATGATGTGAGACTAAATTTAGTGTTTGTACAGAACTCCAAGGACTTCTTTTCAGTTGGACCTTTGAACCAGGTCTTCAGCTGGTGTAATTTGGTACAGGTCTATTGATTCCCCTTTACCCCAGCTGAGGCTCTGACCACTACTGTGCTACCACTAGACCACTACAATGATGCAAGTGAGAGTTTGAGGGCCATTGATTGGTTAGTTTCCCCCCGAAATCACATTTTCAGAAGTATCTCGGTGATGCTTTAATATTGTCTTGATTCAATTTAAATATTTAAAGAGTGTTCAATAGCCCTCAGTGCTGTTTCTTACCTGGGATGTGATGGTCTGGTGGTTGCACATCTGGCTGGAGTGTGAAACCGGTGGGAATGATGGGTTACGACCACTCAAAGGACATTTCTTTAACACTACCTGCAAGTTACATCAGCGTCTCTTTACTCATTCATATTTAGTACGCTAATAAAATAGATGAAATGATGGGGATACTGATCCAAATTCTATGTTGGCATAACTGGGCAAAACTCCACTTAATTTAGTGGAGCTGTATCCATTTATGCTAGCCGAGAATTTGACCTATCATATTTTTTAGAGAGAAGTAGATAAATGATTCTATACAGTAACATTCACTTGAGTTGAGATGTTACATATATGTTTCAATGTTTCACCTTGTGTAGTTTCATAGGCCTCCAGTTTTATAATAGCACAAAATACCTGGTTTCATTGTGAAAGCTGTTTGTGCTTAGGATATAGGTCCACTTCTCCTTATTATCAGGCCCATTTCAGTAGAAAATGAGCCAGTGTTTGCTTCACAAAACTGTCTGTGTACCTTAGCAAAATTTTTCTCACAAATGGAATGCAAAATTTTCCTCCAGTGAAATGCAAAAATCCTTGAATTTTGAGTTGTTTTGCATTTAATTACTAATATTTTATATACATAAGACCTTGATCTTGCAATCAGATCAACACAGACCCATTGAGAGTCCCATTACCTTCAGTTTGCAGGAAATCCAATTTATTTCTAGGTGCATTGACCAATCTCTGCAGTCCCAATCCAATTGGAATGAATGAGCTAGCTAAGTGGAATGAGTAACGGAGAGAGTAGTTCCAATTATGCGTGTTCTGAGACCAGCTGTCAGCCTCATCTGATGGGAAAAGCAATCAGAATAGCTCGCTTGTGGGAATATGTGGGGCCAGATCCTTGGCTCATCATTCTAGCTGTTTGGCACTGCATTGGGAGCACAAAGCAGTTGGAAAGCAACTCTAAAAGAGAGAGGGGCATCATTAGATGGCAAAAAGCCTACATACCAAACTCTACACACAGCTCTCCAGTGAAGTGAATATATTGGGAATGGGCTGCTGGCAGGAAGAGCTGTGGCTGAAGTCTCCAGTGATTCCTAGCTGGTGGAATGAGGCCATTAATGCTGACTTAACTTACAGCAGCCCTTGCAGCAGTATTATGGTTCTAAACCTGTGGAGTCTTTCATACGGTGATCCAGTTCCAAGGCTACAAGCTTGACCCAAGAGGTATATAAATGTGCTAGGACCCTTTAACAGGCTAACAAGACAGGGTCACTCATTTTCTAGTTTAATTCTCTATAAATATTCTATTTATTTAAATTACAATTGTGCCCACAACTATACAGACATAAGAAGAGACAGTCGGTGCTTTGAAGACTGGCTTGTACGATGAGCAACCAACAAAGCAGGAGGTAAAGGGTTAAAACGTATCAATACAGTCAAAGTTTTCACTGGTGAGCAAAGCTCTGCAGGTCGGCTGACAGTGTTTGTCAAATGAACATAATATATTTTTATAATGCCATTAAGGCCCATTTGATGGCTCTCTTGTTTTTATGGCCAGAGGTTTTACCCTCAGTATGGAGCTTTGACTCTTACCCAATGCTGATGCTGTAATACAGAGTCAAAAAGACTCCTGTTAGCAGTGCCATACTTTGGAACTAATTTAATAGTAAGCAGAGAATAAATAAAGCGGATATTCAGGTCAACATTTCCTCTGTCAATTAAACAGGTTCTTATATTCAAAGCCGATGAGCACATGATGGGTCTCTCATTTGCATACAGAGTCACTGCACTACAATACATAAGTTATTACTTTATAGAGCACTTTGGGAAACCTAGAGTATGACAGACACTGTATAAAATCAAATTCTATACTATATTTCCTATGCATATTTCTGCTACTATGTGGTTCATGATTGTTTTTTCAGAAGGAACAAATAATCAATACAAAACCATGAATAAAAATAGCTTGTCTTTAAAAGTGAATGCTAAAAGAACATACAGCTTTTACTCTGCCTAAAGAAAACTCATTGTTTATTGGGATGGCTGAAAGCTATGTTATTATTTTCAAAATGTTTAAACATAGAAGTCGAGCTACTGCTGCAGAATGTTTGGTTTGCTCCTAGCTTGCAAATCGAAAGCGATACACAAGTATTTAAAATTATGTTTGCACACACACAAAAAATGTAAAAACTATTAATAAAACATACAAAATCAATAGAAAAAATGGAAAAATAAAAAATGTCTATCTCTTCCAAGAAATGTCACAACAAGTTATTAACTCAGCCACTGTGAAAAACTTTCAGGGCCCAATTCTACTCTGTTACCCTCCACAATAAATTGTCATCAGTGAGTAGAATTTGGCTCTTAGCCTCCAGAAGAGCCTGATAACCTTTGAAAAATGTTATTAATGCAAATGAAACATATGACCCTGGCTCTACCTATCATTTCATCAGTCAGGCATCCCTGAAACACACTCCTCAAGATAATGAAATAGATACATAATGAAACCGATTCATAGATTCCAAGGCCAGAAGGAACCATTGTAATCATCCAGTCTATCTATATAACACAGAACTTCCCCAAAATAATTCCTAGAGCATATCTTTTAGAAAAAGAGCCAATCTTGATTTAAAAGTTGCCAGTGATGGAGAATCCACCCCGACCCTTGGTAAATTGGTCCAATGGTTAACAAATTTATGTATTATTTCCACTCTGAATTTGCCTAGCTCCAGCTCCCAACCATTGGATCTTGTTATAACTTTTTCTGCTAGATTGAAGATCCTGTTCCCCATATAGGTGCGTATAGACTGTAATCAATCACCTCTTAACCACTTTGTTAAGCTAAGAAAATAGAGCTCCTTGAGCCTATCATAAGGCATGTTTTCTAATCCTTTAATCATTCTCATAGACTTTAAGGTCAGAAGGGACCATCATGATCATCTAGTCTGACTTCCTGCACATTGCAGACCTGAGAACCTCACCCACCCACTCCTAAAATAGACTCCTAACTTCTGACTGACTTACTGAAATCCTCAAAGCATGGTTTAAAGACTTCAAGTTACAGAGAATTCATCATTTACACTAGTTTAAACCTGCATGTGACCTGTGCCCCATGCTGCAGAGGAACTTGAAAAAATCCCAGGGTCTCTGCCAATCTGGCCCAGGGGGAAATTCCTTCCTGCCCCCATGGTGATCCATTAGCCCCTGAGCAGGTGGGCAAGACCACCAGGCAGATACCTGGGAAAGAATTCGCTGTAATCGTTCTTGTGGCTCTCCTCTGAACTCTTTCCATTTAATCACCATCCTTCTTGAATTGTGGACCCCAGAACTGGACACAGTATTCCAGCAGTGGTCACACTAGTTCCAAATACAGAAGTTCCAAATAGCCTATCTGCTCCTACTTGAGATTTCCCTGTTTATGCATCCAAACATCATATTAGCCCTTTTGGCCTCAGCATTGCACTGGGAGCTCATGGTCAGCTGATTATCCATCATGTCCCCCAGATCTTTTTCAGGGTAACTCTTCGCAGGACAGAGTCCATCACCCTGTAAGTATGACCTATATTCTTTGCTCCTAGATGTATACATTAACATTCATCATATCAAACACACATTGTTTGCTTGCACCCTGCTTGCCAAGTAATCCAGACCATTGCATCTCTTTGATCTATCCTCTTCATTATTGAACTCCATCAATTTTTGTGTCATCTGCAAACTTGATCAATGATGACTTTGTTTTCTTCCGGGTCATTGATAAAAATGTTAACTACCGTAGGACCAAGAACCAATCCCTGTGTGACCAAATAGAAATACACTTGCTCGATGATGATTCCCTGTTTACAGTTGGAAGACCTACTGCTTAGCCAATTGTTAATCCATTTAATAACAATTATAAATAATATAATTATAAAAATTTTAAATAATATAATAATAATTACTTTGTGCTATGTTAATTTTATATCATTCTAGTTTTTTAATCAAAATGTCATATTACACCAACCAAGTCAAATGCCTTTGAAGGAAGTCTAAGTATATTATTTCAACACTTTTATCAGCCAAACTTGAAACTGCTTCAAAAAAGGATACCAAATTAGTTTGAAAAATACTGTTGATGAGAGTCATCAGCCTATAATGCAATGATCTGCAGATCTAAGAGACACAAAAAAGCTATATCCTATTTGAGCCCGTGCCGACAAATGGATGTGCTATGATTTTCCTTCTTTGAAAATGCCACCTCTACAATGATCCTATCAGCACAGGGAGTGAGAAACAAGAAAAAACTCAAATCTGTTCTGTTTAATTGCAGGGCCAATTACTCCCAATGACTAGACCTTAAAACTCAGTTAACATACAGTAGGAATAACATAAATATAATTGTCTAGATTATAATATAATAATTAATATAAATGAGCTCTTCTTTCTTGCAAACCTACGCATCTAGTATTTCAAAATAACAGATCACTTCTTTTTATCCTTCCTAAAAGTTGTTAGAACTAAAAAGTCATTTTATATAATACAAGCCATAAACACACTTCTGAGCATGGGGTATGTGAGAAATGCATTTCATAAATCTTGTAATGTTTTGCCTTTAGAATCTCCACTCTTTGGTGCACATAGTTATCATATATACACTATATGAAGTATCGTGAAATATTAAACAGTGACTCTACTAGTCAAAGTCTTTGTGTCTGTTTATATCTTGTAATTTGTTATGCATTAACCTGGAAGATCAACTTTTAGAGTGTAAAATATTGAAGAAACTTCCATCTTTAGAATTGTAGCTATGTGCAATTATGAAATAACATAATCTTATATGTATTTTTCCTCTCAAATGCTTTTAAACAAATCTTATACTTGATAAAATCTGAATGCTTTTAATAATGATTAGCAATTTCTTTCCTACAGAAGAAAAGTTTCTCAGTCTCCTACTGTGGTACTTCTCTTCACTTTTCTTAACATTTGGTCATCTTCCTTACGCACAAAAAAGAAAACAATGCTAACAGATGAATATTGGAAGTAGATTATAATATTGTCTTCCCCTAACATAGATAATATAGGGCCAAACTCCAAGGTACTTACTTAGTTGCTATCCAACTCTGTATAACCCTCACAAACTTTGATTCATTTCACTCGTAGTTTGAGTTAGTAAAACCTTGGAAAGGAGCTTTGGGTTTGGTCCATAATGCTTTGTGGATGTAGCAGGTTTATAACAATTATTATTGATAATTAATAAACAATACAATTAATAAATAATAAAGCTTCCTCTATGATTGCAAGCTCATTTATATCAAGAAGTCACACCACTGTGCAGCTCTAATTTCTGACACCTTAGGCCATCTGGAAGACTAAAATCACTTGCACGTACTTCCAGCTAGAGGACTCTCAGGATGAAATCTGGGCCCTATTGAAGTTCATGGGAGTATTCTTTTGTCTTTCTGCTGCAATAAGTTTTAATAAACCAAAAGAATTATATCTGAATATAAATAGAAATTTAATAAATAACAATGCAACCTACCTTCATTCAGCCAAGGAATATTTTGCTTGTCATTTTGAAAGCTTTCAGTTGCTCTGATTTTTACTTTGTCTGTCTTGTCTTCTGACATCTATTTGGGAGAAAAGAATTTGGGGGTGTCAAAAGTTCCTCTTTAAACCAAGGTTCCAAACAAGAACTGTATTCTCTTCTTAAATTGCTGATATCATGCAATGAACTGTGAATATATATACTATTTTTTCTATCCCAGATATACTGTGTAATCTCTCACACAATACACTCATATGTTTCTAAATCAATATTAAATTATTGCTGATTGTAGATGCAGTCTTCAGTAATATTATTATAAATTATATTATGAAATGCATTAATAATAAATTCTTAACATGATGGTAATACAAGTACATTATAACACATAGCATAGATACATTATGGCTAAAAATATCCACTCTGCCCATTTAATGCAGTTATAAAGAATGCTGTCAAAGTAAGCGATAATTAAATAAATAACAATAAAGTATTTATAAAGGTAACTTTAGCAAAGTGTAACCAATAAAATCTTTACTATCACTTTCAGCAATTTATTTGCTCTAACGAGAATCATCCAACCCAAAGCATGCAAAGTTACAGTACCTGAGGGTATTATATATACAGTTACTATTAGACCAAACATTGTAGTTTACTTCCATTGTTTGCTAGGAATAACATTAGGCTGTCCAGTCTTCCTCTAACTGTGTTTTTATTCACTAAGTCCAGTTACCTAAAGCATTTCAATATTTTTACCTGTATATTCCAACCAGAAGAGGTAAAAGTAGTGGGGTTTGGAAGCAGTTCAGCAGTTCTTCCTGCAGCCTCCTTTGTTGTCTGTTGATGTCCAGCACTCCTTTACACAGACAAAACTGAAAGGATGAGCAATTTGCTCTCTTCCTCCCTGACGTGTGGTGCTGGATTTGTCTTGCTGCCAGAATCAGCCAACTTACTGCTGGATTGGTTTTGGTGGGTTTTTTTTTTCATGCACTATCAAATGTGGAGAGTTGGGGGTGGGGGATGGGGAAGAACAACATCCCAGCCCTATCAGAGTTGCATAAAAACATCATCTTTACAAACCAAGAACTGTTTTGAAACACATTCGTGTTGCAGTTCATAACTCAGTGACTCTGTAAAAGAAAGAGAAAGAGCCGGGAAATTAATAGTGACAAATCAGATAAATGTATTAGAATCTTTGGGTTAAATGCAAGTTAAAATAATAATGGATGTGTGCAAACTAGTCCAGAAGTGCCCCTTTAGGAAAGCTCTAACCTAATCCTGTGAAGTGCCATGCTTTCAAACTTCCAGTGAGTTTAGTGGGCCATTGTAGTGAAGGGTGCCAAAGGGAGCAGGCTGGATTAAGCAGGATTTATTTATAATTATTAATTGTATTGCAGTAGTGCCTAAGGGCCTCAATCAGGGACAGTCCCTGTCCCAAAGAGCTTACAGTCAGCACCTCATCGATTCAGAGCTATTGTCTCTCTCTGGCCTGATCTTGTGAGGTGCAGTATGCTTTCATTAATGGGCTGTATAATACTCTCATTAGAGTCATTGGCAAAACTCCCATTGACATTACTGGAAGCAGGATCAAGTCCAATGCTAGTGGGATTTGAGGGTGCTCAGAAGCTCACAAGATCTTGTTTCCAAAAAGATGTGTATATACAGCAAGAAAGAAAAGGCACTCATTTCCAGGGCTGAATGTTGAAAATATTAATTGTGGAATAAATTCAGAGTTACCCATTTATCTACCTTTTTGCAATATTTACAAAATTTCAAGCAGTATTTGTAACTAGATACTGTAATCCAAGATCCCAGTGCTTAAGTGTGGCCAATAAATAACAACACATTCCCTTTGTTATGACAATATCTTCCTCTCCTCTCCCATCACATGTCATTCTTTCTCACAGGGAAAAAATATTGTTTCTTTCTCTTTTAAATCTCCTGTGCCAACATGACTGAGATTCTTCTACTATCCTTGGCTAATTGTGAAATGCATGTAGGCTCTTATTATAGATCATCAAGAATGAGACTTGCATTGGTTTAAAAACGTAATTTAATCAGGGAATTTGGGAATAACTGCAACCACTGGTTGGGTGGCAGAGCGATATAAAGGAGTATGTCCACACTGAATTTTAATATCCTGGTGGAACTTCAGGAGTCAAGTATTCTCCACCCCCTGCTTCCCTCTTCAACACACACATATCTTTTTCATGTGGTTACACCTGTGACTTTGGGTGGGAAGAGAGGCAAGTGCTTGGAATCCACAAACAGCGGTGCTGATACCACAATTGGATCCACATTGTTGCAAGTAGACTCCCATGTCTGTGTAGAGTTCCACTGACATCAGTTGGACTTGCACAGGTCTGCCTACATAGATCTGATTGTAAGATCAGGGCCAATGCTAGTATAATATCAAATGAAGAGATTGGTTGATTTAAAACATATGAGAAACAGACCCATTTAGATGTATCCATTCAGGTCTTATCTTTTTTCCAGAGATTTTCTCAAGGTCCCTAAAGCCAAAACAACCCCCAGAACTACCACAACTCAAAAGTGTTCCTGGAAGGAGTCATCTTCTGGAATCAAAAAATATATGTATTGTTGCCAGTTATCGATATTCCATTGGTAAATGTCTCCCCACACACCTGTAAGGATTCTGTTTGTCAAAAATGATTAAATAAATTGGGCATGTACTCTATAGCAGAAGAAAGAAAAGATTCTCCTCTGATCTTCTAAATAAAGATGCTGTAGGATCCCTTTCAAATAATAGAGCAATATATGTAGGACACGAAACTTATGTTATGGTTTAATATGAAGCAAAAGAAGGAATCTCCAAACTGGTTCAGAAGAAGATCAGAAGAATTGCCTGGTCAAAGTGGTCTCCATTGCTGACTTCAATGAATGGTCCTAGTATGTGTTCTGTCCAGGAACATTAATTGAAAACTTTTATTATCTTGGTCAACTAGTTTCATGAGACATGTTCCTGTATGCTATTTTTGGCATCATTTAATTATTTTGGATGAATGCATCAATATTTTATTTCCTAATCAGTCTTAAAATAGTTAGAGGAAAGGCCGGCTGTCATGCATTCTCGGCAGTGTTAGGCTTTGAAGGTGAGAAAAAAATAACATTATGAAAGAAAGTAGTTAATATATTGAGCAAACTTGTTTCTATTAAAAAGGTAATTGAATTTTTAAAGCCATGGCTCATTTAGCAACCGAACTTTAGTTTATGGGTTCATAATTCATTTCATTTTTATTTTATAGGTTTTATTTTATAGCTATTAATGGCTATGGGCCATCACTTGTTCCTTTTCTTCCAGATTGTGAAATAGGGCATTTATAGTGGAGGATAAAAAAAAATGATCATGCCAAAATAGATGTGATATCAATCTGTTGCCAGATAAATGTACTGCATCAAATGCTTGTTGAAATTTAGGCGTATAAAGGAGTTTATTTTTCTGGTCTGTTCAACTAGGAATGCATTTAAGGACTTCATAGAAAAGGATCCTTTAACAGATTGTAATATCCATCAAATCCAGAGAAAAAATTCACCTCAATCCCAGTCCTAGCATATCTCCAAACTTTCAGGATTGGTTTGCATGCTTAGGGCATGGCTACACTTACCTCTGGAGTGATCCATCCAGCAGGGGTTGATTTATCACGTCAAGTGAAGACGCAATAAATCAACTGCCAAGCACTCTCCCTTTGACTCTGTACTCCACCAGAGTAAGAAGAATAGGCAGAGTTGACGGGGGAGCATCAGCAGTTGACCTACCACAGTGAAGACACCTCAGTGAGTAGATCTAAGGGTATGTCTACACTACCTGCCGGATCGACGGGTTGTGATCAATCTATTGGGGATCAATTTATTCGCATCTAGTGTAGACATGATAAATTGATCCCCAATCACTCTGCCATCGGACTCCTGTACTCCACCATGGCAAGAGGCAGAAGTGGAGTCAACGGGGGAGTGGTGGCAGTTGACCCCGCGCCACAAGGACACGAGGTAAATTGACCTAAGATAAGTCATCTTCAACTATGCTATTCTCATAGCTGAAGTTGCATATCTTAGGTGATCCTCCTCCACACCCGCCAGTGTAGGACCAAGCCTTAGTGTTAGGTCAAGAGTCCAGACCATGTTCCGTATCTGAATCTAAGTGAGAAATAAAGATCTAAGAGAGTCCTAGGTATATCCAGATGGCACAGAGATCAACATTATATTTCTGTGTCTTAAGTGACTTTTATCTGAATATATGAAGTATATCCCTAGTGGTTTCATTTCCAAGAGAGGTCATGGTAAATGATGACTTTTGCATCAACAATCACATGAAATGTCCAAAGCACAGCATTCGGTCAGCAGTTATATTTCTCTTTTACCTTATACTGACAGCATGTAGCCAGCTCAGTGTGTGCTGGCAAGTGGTGCTTTGTAGTTTTGGAAAATCCCATGCTACAGTAAATTTGCACAAGAAGCTCAATTCCTCTGCTCCTTTTTTCCATGATCATTTCCAATAATAATGTGTAATGTATATAATGGATGTGTCCTGTCAGAGTTAAGGACTCTCTTCTTGATCACACTTCTGTAGGTAGAATATTAAATTAGGGGAATATAAAAATGTACAGCCAAATTATTCTGGTGACTTCATGTACCATGTGTGTTCTTTTCAGCCAGACTGTTCAGTCTTTGAATGTTTCAAATGCAAAATAGCTTGTTTATATGGACCTCCTCAAATCTGAGATATCAAACAAATGTTCTCTATATTGCAACCACTCTGAGCAGCACAAAGAAAATAAGGACTTTGCAGAACTTCAGAAAGCTTATGAGAAGCTATCTTCTGTACAGTAGAGTTTGCAGAAACTCTATGTACCACACTGAGAGCTGTGGAACTTTGTTTTACTTTGTTACTCACAGCACAGCAGACTGTGATGTGTGGCACTGTGTTTAAAGAGGGGGAAATGGGGGGAACAGATGTTGTAGGGGGCTTGCAGTAGAAGTGTAGCCAGAGGTTACTAATGTCATAGAGGAAGCAGTAGGAGAAAAATACTCCAAATGCTCCCATATTCCACTGTAAAATTAAAAAGAAAAATACCAATGGCTTGTCTACCTGAACAGCTTGTTTACAGCAAGCTGGGATATAAATCTACCTGCACTAGCCTGCTGTGCACTGAGTGTCCACGTGACATGCACTAACAATTCCATAGTGCGCTGTGATCAGCTCCCACCTGAAGGCAAGTAGATCAAAGTGCACTACCTTGGTTGAATGCTGGAACATGGCTGTCCAAGTTAGCATGCAGTGGGGACGCACCTGTCTGTGATGCTAATCCAGTTAGTTTCAGTTTTGTTTTGCAGTGCGGCTGCTTTCACTCGAGCTAGGCTAACAAGAGGAATTAGCGGAAGCGTAGATAACTTGAGCTAATGCTGAAGTGAAGACAAATCCTATGTCTAGTCCCAATGAAGGCACTGTGATTTAAACTGGAATAAAACCAGATCTAAGCATTTCCTTATCCCCTGACTTTTTACACTTCTATGTAAACTACTTTCTATCAGTCATCCTTAAGAAACATGGCTTGATTGCAGAGCTACCGAGCTCCTACAACACCAGCTGAAGTCAACAGGAGCTGTGGGAATTCAGCACTTCTAAAAATCAGGCCCAGTGTTTAAATGAAACTGAACTTCAAAAGGGAAATAGTTTTCTGGTCCTTTGGATCCCAGAATAGGTATTTATTCTAACATTTGATCAGCTATTCACAAATGATGCCTTTGTATCTTTAAAATAACTACAAACCAAATTTAAAACTGGAAGCTCTCATCTCTAATGTTATCTGCTGATAAAATAAAGCTTTGAAGCACTAACAGAGAGTAATTAGAACAGAGGACCAATACAACCTCAAATTAATGGAAACACAAGAACTGTGTGGGGGTCTGTTGCTTAAGCTAGGACCATTTATTCTCAAATGCAATAGAATGTTTTTTTAAAAACTTCAGCTCATTCTCTGGAGTGTAGATGAAAGACCAGAATTTTCTGATTCAATGTATGATACTGCATACTTCAAAAACAACCAGGAGACATAAAAATACAATTAATAAAAGACAAAATAATTTTACATAACTATCAGTCCTCTGTCAAAAATAAAATCAACTAGAGCTAGATGAGAGAAAAAATGTGTGCTATAGGTGGCAATGGTACCAAATGTATATTTTTGTTAGTTTCTGAAAAGGGGTTCATTTTTTAGGTTTTTGATGATTATGAGAAAGGATTTCTTCCATGAATAGGAACCACAATTGTCAAAAGTTTCTGCAAAAAACAAAATTCAAGAGCTGAATAGAAAAAGCATGCACCAAAGATGAAAATGGTGCAGAATATATTTGTTACCAACTCTAGGTCTTTGACTTCCTATAGATAGATAATTGAAGACATCATCAGTTCTCAGAACGTTTCAGTGATATCAAGGAGACTAAACTCTGCCTCATGGCCCCAGCCTAAAACTCCATGGTTTGGCCATTTCTGGTCCCCCTGCTACAAGGGGTGTTCCAGGGGCAGTGAGCAGGTGTGTCAGGGCCAAGAAGGACTGGCACCACAATATGATGCATTCTGGGGAGCCATTATACTTGGTTAAAGTTGGTGTAGCCCTGAGGGTGCTCTAACTTCCACGGGGGCTGTGTCAGCCAGTGGTCCTTCCTATGAGCATGCAGGCATTCACAAAGATGGGTGACCAATGTCCGCATTTCTAACCCCAAGTTGCATAAAGAACTGCTTTCCTCCTTTGGAAAAAGGTGTCACTTATAGCTACATGTAAATGTAGCTCTTTCCCTTTGCTTTCTCTCTAATTTAGACTATATTGTATAAAACAAAACCAAAAAACCCCACTTGTGTTAAAAGAACATTTAGATTGCAAAGTCAAGCACCTGAAAGTAGGAAATGCCAAAATTAGGTTGCCCAAGCAACCTTATTTCTGCTCCCTGCTGTGTATGCATTATACTCAGTTTTTAAATTATATGAGCGCCTATAGTCTTTTCCACAGGACTCCTGCCATATGCTGGGTTCAAGTTGAGGGCCTGGTCTGACTCTATTCCCCCCACTTCCAGAAAGGCTATTTGCTCCCACTGCATATTGTGCTGCATTGATGGTGGCATGGGGCCAGCTCATTCGCGTGTTCATGTTGAGTTATTATTTTGACATGCTGTCAATATTTTGCTGACCATGAAAGTGAGAGAAGGGAATTATCAAAAGTTTATATCTCTGTCAAACCTCCATGGAAACTAATAAAACAAAGGAAAGCATTTCTCTGGTCCAAACGCTCTCACTGTGACAAATTTCAAAGGTTGGTTGCAAACAATGGCGATGTCAGAACTTCTTTTAAAAGGTTGCTGGATCCACCCTACAAAGTTTCTCTCTCCCACACACACACATTAGTTTGCACACATTGAACATCATGCTGTATTTCAATATACTCAGTGTATTTTGGGGAGTTTTTGCCTCTCTCCTAGGTTATGAGATTTTGTTTAAATGATACATGTGGTTGATCAGACTTTAAGAAGGAAAACGTGATGTATGGCAGAGTGGAACTTTTGTTAAATCAGTGACAGCAAATTGCTTTTCTATAAAAATTATGGCATGTAGCATCCAATCGGTATACATCTCTTCACAAACAAAATATGGATTTAAAGATAGAATAGGGAACATAGTAACTTGCCATATGAAACCTGGATTCATCTTCTGAATCAACACTGAAGTATTCAGAACACATACAGTCATATTAAAAATTTTGAAAGCACCCCACAAGTATTGATTAGAACACAAAGAAGTTTTAAGAAAGGAATATCTTAGTAGTAATCTACATAGGAAGTAGAAGTAAAAAGTGTATGGAAGTAGCTAAGGTGAACAACTTAGGCACGAAAAATGTACTCCTACTATGGGCTTGTCTATACAGCAAAATTAACTCAAGTTATAACTTGAGTGTTGGGTCTAATCTGACTCCCATTCACATATAAAAACCTCTAGCTTGAGTGTGGTGGTGTTTTAAATTTGAGCCAGATGAACTGTCAGTGGGTCAAGGCTGAAACTGGAGTCCTTCTAATGCTCAAACTACTGCTAGCTGCCTAGATGCAGCTAGAGTCCATTTGTGTGCTGATAATCCCTTGATGCCTTCCCAAAACTCCCCCTGAAGCCTTTGTTCTGTCTATCTACCTACTCACTGGTTTTGGACCAGAAATGAACTCCAGCCAGTATGAAAAGCCTGCTTTGGCCTGTGGCTCTCTATACATGTAGAATTTTTACAGCAGTTGTATTGCGCTTGTCAGATCAAAGGGCATCATACAGCTAGCAGGCCTGAGGCTGACACCAAGTTCTGGTGGACCTGTGACACGAGGCCACCAAGCTACAATGTTGGGGTTAGGACCAGAAATCAAAAGCCTTACGATGCTATGTGTGTGAAACAAACTTGGGAAGGGAATCCACTGGACTGGAGAAGAGTCAGGAGAAGAGCATCAATAGGTGCCCTTCCAACAGTGAGTCATCACTCAGGCATATGGCAACAACTCAGCTGCACTGGCTTACCCTTCCCACAGAGCCTGCAGTGACTCAGCCTCCAGGCACGCAACACCAGCCTATCCCTAAGCAGAGCCTGGGTCAGGTGACCCTCAGGGTCAGGCTTTTCTCCAACTCCGCCAGAGGCTGCAAGTCAGCCTGTGCAACAGCACTAACCAGCCAATTACCCACCTGCTGCTTTGCAGTGTATCAGACTCTCAAAACTCCCATCCTGCTCTTGACCCTGTTCCTGTTCCTGCCCCAGCCTGGCCTGAGTCCTGTTCCAGTCTGTCTTTGCCCTACTCTGACCTTGTGCCAACCTTGTATTGACTTCAGACTCTGAGTAACTGACTTTGACCATTGTCCTTATACGGACCCTGGCCACAATAGTGACTTGGTTTGCCTCTGGAATCTGATCACCCGACTTTGACCCCAGCCTTGTGTCCAAATTCCAGTGATCATATTGATTCTGGCTCGACTATAGACTCTGATTTCGTTCCAACCGCAGCCTGTCTCTGGATCTCGATTCCAGCAGCACCCTGGCCCAGTCCCAGCCCAATGTCTAGCTTTGACCTCCGCTCCAGCCACTAGGCTGACTACTAGGAGGCATTACTGACAATTGCCTTCTTCCCTGATCCCCAAAACCCCACATTTTCCTGGCAAGCACAATGCAAGATTTTTAATATATTTTAAACATTCAAGCATTGCTTATTGCGGCACACACTGCTGCATGTGTGAAAACCAAGGATTATTAATACAAGCCTAGCATCCCTGAGAAGTCTAAGCAGCTTTAGAATAGAGAATGCAGAGATGGCGGAGAATGAATGCCAAGGAGATAAAAGTTGCAGTTTTTCCTTTGGTGTGGTGGAGAAAATGGAAAGGAAGGAATATTATGTTTCTCTCCAGGGGTTGGGGGAATAAGTAGTTCATTGCCTTTCAGGGCCATCTGCCCCAGTGCAGGCCAGGCACCCACCTAGGAGATCACTAACAATCAGCACCAGGGTCCAGAACTTCCGAAGCAAAGGAAGAGATGATGTGTTGATGGCTATGCGCTGGGATTTCATTAGCAGGTCAGACTGCCTCTTTCATCTGCAGAAGGAGATGATGGTGCAAGACAGGCAAAACAAAGCTGCAGCTGAGAAGATGCTGGAGAGGGAGCATAGAATAGTTGCAAACTGCATTCCCCCTGAGGGAACAGGACCACAGCAGCAGAGCGACCTATTTTAGCACATGCTGAAGCTGATGGCCAGAAGTTCCAAGATCAACCCAGGTCAGGCCCCAGCGTAGGTTCCACCCAAGTCTCCTATCATGACATCTCCTCCACACTACCATATCCTGAAACCAATACCTCAGGGTACGACATCAGCCAGTCCATGGATGGATTTGCACATGGTCAACTGTACCCTATGCATTCCAACCCTGTGCAGGTTGTGATGGAGAGGCAACAGCTACTCTAATGATGTCCACTTCCAGTACTGTGGCATGGTACTGCACTGCTTGTGCACTTACTAGAATTGCTTGGGAATTTATTGACAACACTTTTTTTCCCCCTCCAAATGCCATCACAACTAAAATTATTTGTAGGAAAGGGTCAGTTTTGATTAATTTTGCCATTCAAAATTTTTTTGAAAAAATTCAAAATTGTCAAAAATACCATTTTAACATTATTTAAAAAAGTTTTTCAGTTAGAAACAACTTTCATTTAAATTTTTGATTAATTTATAATAGAAAAGTAAAAATAAATATAGAAAAGTAAAAACAGAAATGAAACATTTCAAAATTATAAAAATGAAAGATTTGGTTGACCTGATCTAAACTGGTTTTCAGATTAGCAATTAATTAATATTTTTGAGATTTGACTTTCAGCCATAAAAACATGAGTGGCATTATATACACGCTGCAGTCCAAACAGGTTTGTGGGGAGTGCCATTTGGCCAAAGACACATTCCACCACTCTCCTGCACTTGCTCAGTGTATAATTAAATCTTTTTCTTCATGACCCAGGGGGAGTGGCAATACAGGATGGCATCAAATGACAGGCTATATAAGTGAAGCAAATGACTTATCAATATCTACAAAACTCCATCTCCCAACTGGCCAACTTTTGTCTTACCCATCTTCTCAGGACCTTCACTCTACTGTGGAGATTTTTATTCACATCATTCCCGTTGGAGCTACCCTGATGATGATGTGGATGGACTAAGGCTAGAGGCATGGATGTCAATGGTGGACCTGCAGCTTCTATATGATTGTTAGCAGCCACCCACTTTCCATAGCAAAGGATAGACCTCAGGTTCCTTTCCTGACCTGACCTTTTCTGCAACTGAACAACACCCTCCCATGGTCATCAAACGTAAAGTGCTTGGTATATTTCCTCAATCCCAACATTGTTCATGCGTGATCACAACAGTCATGCAAATTCCTATTACAAGCAGCCTCCATAAACCTCACTGGAATTTCTAGAAAGCAAGTGTGATCTGTCCAATCTACGTTGGGAGTTTCTTGTAGATAAGACTTGGAATCAGCTATTTGGAACAACATTAGTGCCATCCACCAAGCTTTCTGTGATAAAGTTCTGGCTCCTACAAAGAATATATACCTTGGGGATTTCATCAACAATTAATTCCTGTATATTCATTGATGCAACCAGACTATATCACAAATTTAAATCTGCCAAGAACTAACAGGAGGTTTTTGACAAAATTAGAGAACTTTCTTAACCTTCCAGACCAAACCAAGTAGAGTGATGGAAAGAAACTTACAAACTGAACTCATGTAGTCCAGTCACAAAACCTGTCAAACTATTTAAGAGATTGATCTGAAATTCTAGTCTGGACAAGAGAGAGACCTATTCACAGAAAACTCCATCACTTCCTAGTTGGAGCCAACAGCAGAGGGCCTAACCTAGACTAAGTTTTCAACCATGTGGTTAAAATGATGGTTGCTGAGAAACTGCAGGTTCCGAGTGTGGACACAAACTTGATGGCCCCTTTTACTAATCAAGGGCTCCATCTGGTTAATATCAGATTCACCCTAACAGGTTCCTGGTCTATATAACATCCACAAGTGTTGCTCTTACTTTCACCCAGTCATTGAAAGCTAGCTGCTTTAGTTTCTGAATTGTTATACCCAGGATTGCAGTATCCCAAAAATGTGGTGCAGAGCCAGAAGAACTACTGACAGACCCAACCAATTTCTGCACAGTATGTTACCTATAAGCTCATAAACTAATCCTGTTGAATTCTGGCTGAATACAGGTGAGGACGATGCACCCAAGATCATGTACTGTGTCTGACTCAAGACCTAGAAAACACTTTTGAGTCAGGAAAGAAAGTTAGTGCAGTTCTTATTAACATTGTGTGGCATATCAGGCTGACTGCCAAGCTGCTGCAAGTTATTCCTTGTAGGCAGTTGGAGCTTTTCATCCAAGAAATTATTAGTAGCTAACACTTCATCCTGCAAATTGGGGGAAAAAATCAGTCACCTTAAACATCTCTGCAGTGGCCTTCCACAAGGGCCAGTTTTGGCTCCCCTTTTCTTCAACATATACACATAGGACCTTCCTGACACAAAGGCTGAGATGTATGTTTATGTTTATGATATCTGTATTCCTGGTGCACGACATGACTTCCAGAAGATTGAAGGGAATTTCAGCCAAGACATGGATATTTTTACTTCAGCAATGGAGACTATTTCAAAGAAACCAAGAGAGTGGGCAACTATTTTCCATTTAAACCATTCATCCTGCCGATCAATGCAACTTCATCTATATACAAGAACAGCTACTGCCATTTCAATCAGTTGTCACATGCTTGGAAGTGAAACTCGACCATAGTCTCACATACTGGCCTCACCTGAAACACCTGAAAATAAAGATCTTTCCGCACTGTCTTAATACGTAAATTAATCAGGCACCTTCCAACTCTTCGTCCTTCGTGCATCTGCATTGGCCTGATGTTTACTCCAGCTGAATACTGTTGTGCAGTTTGGAGTCTCAGTCCACCATGCTCAGCTAATGTGGCCATTCATATTATTAGTAGCTGCTTGATCAACTTCCAGGCTGTATGTGCTAGCACACATAGTTCCACCAGACCTTCAATAAGATGCCATTACAATGATGACTCCCTGGAGACCTCTGACAGGTTAAACCAATTTATTACACCTCCAGTTAACTGAGGCCCCATTTCAGACAGGGAACAACATGCAATGCTAACTCAATGGTTGATATTCAGGAAATGAATCCAACTCCTACAGACTGGAATGTGGCACTATGGCTGATCTCTCAACATGCCTTTGCTATGGCACACTACTTGCCCTTTAGCACGCATGGAGGATTGGCACCAACAGGGAACTGAAAACATTGTTCTTACAGAGTGAAAGCATCAGTAGGAAAGAGTCTAACACACTAAGTAATTCAGTAGTCCATCACTACACCTGCCTCTTGTCCACTTCATAATAGATCCTGAGCCAGGCTCAAGAGGCAACTCCCAGTGAGGATTCATGGGCCTGGAACCTGGGTGTGCAGGGCACCAGATGAGTAGCACTTCCATGCTGCCATCAGGCAACCTGGGCAGAGCTACGGCCACCACACCATACATCCTGGGATACCAGTCACTGTGGGAAGTGCTGCCCACAATAGAGGTGACTGGCAGCTCCTCCTGTGACCTCTGATTGCCACAAATGTATTATTTAAGCCTGGAAGGAGCACCAGGAAGTTGTTTTTACAATTAGGCAGATGGCTGACCTGCTGCCTAAGACAGACCCTGCCTTGTTCCTGGTCCCTGCTTTCTCACCTTGTTGCTGGTCATCTCAGGCCAGCATGACAATGCAGTCCCACCTTTCTGTGCTTGTGGTCTGATTCACAACCACTGATGTCTAAACCGCTGATCCACTCCTGTGATGTCTATATGCACCTGTATGATCTCCTAGATTAGTGATACTCAGATGGAGGCTCGCAAGCCGCAAGTGTCTCTTTAATGTGACTCCTGCTGCTCTTTGCAGCACATGATGTCAAAAAACTGTGTGATTTAATTATAACCAATCGGGATCCTTTTCTATGTTATTACCACTTGTAGTTTATAAAATAATACTTGGACAGTCTTCTGTTGAGAGAATAATATATGTTATTATGTTATTTTATCAATTATAATATATATAAAAATAGTAAATGGAACAATGTATTCACATTACTGTGCTCCTTTGGGTAATATTGATCTCTAGTTAGGCTTCCTAACCACTGAGGGCTGTATATCACTGTCCTAGATAAAACACATTGCCGCCTTCTGAGAGCAAAAAGTCACTGCCAAAAGGACCTCCTCTATGCTCATGCCCTGTGTCTGCCTTCCTGTTCCCAAAATGAGAATTCCATTAATGCCAACATTTGGCACAGGTAATTATTCCAAGCGGGCTCTATGCCTTCGCACCAAAATGCAGGCTTGCAAACACAAAATTGGAAGTAGTTGTACTATAATGAGCTGCTGGTCTAACACCATTTCTCTCATGTGCCCAAAAAAGAAAGAAAACTTTTCCTGCAGTACCCTCTGAAAGATTTCAAAGAGCATCTCACACTCATGTAGTGCTAAAAAGCAAGGGATATGTCCCCCAGTAGGCTCAGCTCCTCGCTTTGTTCAGCATGTGAGGATGCAGTAACTAGAATATGGTGTGAGTTATCCTTTGCAGTGTGGATACTCTCCCTTGAGCTCGCCTAGCTTGAGTAGAGAAACACAGTTGTAGAAACTCAAGTTAACTTTGCAGTGAAGACATACCCTTAAATCCTGCATCTGGAAACTGCTTTCACTTTCTCTGACCCTTAATCTATATTATATGTACCTTCCTTATGTACTGATGAAGAGGTAGGGCAAAGGAAAAATATGGCAAGAAAGAAAAATGCATTTCTAAGAGCCAGTATGATGTTTAATCTTATCCGCATGAGATTCTCTGATGTAGGTTTACACTGTTTAATACAGGCAAATATACAATCCTCTCCTTTTCTTAACCGATTCTGGTAGAAGTCACATTTACTTAATTAGAACTCTGCAGAGCAAGAACATTTAAAAGTAAATATATAACAATATATAAATATATAACATTCTGAGTCCAATTTATTGAAGTCAATGGCAAAACACCCATTGACTTCAAAAGAAGTAGGATTGGGCCCATTAACATATAAACAGTTACTTTTGATGTCCATACAGTCAAAATATATATATTGAGTTATTAAGAAATTATTACAATCTAGCACAGTGAGCTTTAAAAAAAAATAAATAAAGCCACTTCATAGCTGAGTTCAATTAGCTCAACTCTGATCCTATTGAGTGTCAAAGAGAGAGTCATGGGTTTTCAGATTTCTTAATTCTGTTCAGCAAAGTAGCTACCTATCCTGCTTCCCAGGAATTGTCATGATTATTCTTTGCCTTGAATATGACATTCAGCATATTACTCACTTTTATTCTCCTTTACCTTCTACACACTAGTTATTTCCAACCTCTCTCTCTCCTACTTGCTGTGTGATTCCAGGCTGTTGTTATTCTTGTTTAACTTTTGCCACAAACTAATCAAATCTGATTTCACTGTATAGTAAATGAAGCTTTGAGATTATTGTATTATTGCATGTGTTCTACTAAAGCTTGCATAGACCTTAGCATACTGTGAGAACCTGGTAAGGGAGCTAGTGTTTACTATACCCCGTTATCAGACTTAATCAGCCTCCCAGTTTAGCCCACACCAAGCAACCTCACCTTCCCAAAAATCTCATTTATTCAATCTTGCATTTAGGCATTCTTAGGTCCTGATCCTTAAATGAGCTCCTTGCAAGCAGACTTCACTGCAGGATTGGGTCCTAAATAACATTCTACTCTACCATGCAGTTAATTATTGCTGATGCATATACTAATAAAGTCAACAACAGAGCAAAACTCGAGTCAGTTTTGGAGTTTGAAAATATGCACTTAGTTTAAGTTTATATCTTACAGCCTCTATCCTGCAAACACATGCTTAACTTTACTACCATGACTAGTCCCATTGAAACAACTATCTCCCACCAACTGGTTGGTATTAACAATTTCACTGAATGGATAAAATATAGCAATGTTTTGGTTCCTTCAGTGGTATCATATAAATGAACCATCTACTTTCTTTTCTTAACATTATCGTAGTAAAAAATTCCAATTGTCTAAATTTGCAGAAAACTATCACCTGCATAGATAATAGCACAATCTGTATTGATCAAGTCCTGGTAAAGTATGGAATTTAAAAGAAAAAACTATTACTTGTTCAATATTTTAGAGTAAATCTCATGAAATCTGCTGCAGAGGCTTTGCAATTATACAATATGCTCATATAGCACTTCATGGATCAAAAATCATGTGTGAGGTGAATGATATAAGTTATGTATTGACAAGTTGGCAGGGTTGTCGTTGTGTGTAAATTACCATAATTTAAATCTCTAAGGGACAGAAGGCTGGGTACAAAAATATATTAGAGATTGTTATGGAGTTGCACTGTTAAAGCACAGAAGGGGTTAATTCAGACCCAAAAGAGGCAGGAAGTGGACTGTCTGGTTAATTTCCTGTCAGCTCTGTGTCTGTTCTGGCCCTGGTCCTGGTCAGTAGCATTGTAATTTGCACAGCCCTAATAAGTAGTGGGAAGGTGATGTGTAAGTGGTACCTTTGGGCCTAAGGATACCCTCCATATTTGGAATACTTGAGACTCAATTTAACTAGTTCTTTCCTTAGAAAGCTCTTCTCAATATTGACCTTATTTTCAAATATTATCAAAGTGGGAGAACATGAAGATTTGGAGAAATGTGGTTAGAGCCCCTTCAAGAGTGTAGTTTGAAAGAAAAATTTGGATTTACCATTTTTATTTTTATATTCTTATTTTTTCTTTTTTTAAAAGCAAATAATTTCTCTTGTGTCCCAGTATTCTAAGGAGTAAATACAGTATCAGCAGCTTGTTGATTCATTGTCTATTGCTTTTTCTCTCTGAAAATGTGGAAGCTGGAATGTTGCAATTCTGTTAAGTGCTTGTTTTCCATAATAAATATTCTGCACTGTTGCTATATTTCAGTTGTTAGGTTTCTCAGGGGAAAAAAAAAAGCATAAAGAAAGAAAATGAATAAACAAACAGCTCAAAGTCTTGAGTGTCCAAAATATTGTAATTTCTTGCTTTGAATAATAGAAAATTGAGAAGCTTTATTTGGGTATATTTAATCACATCTAAAGGTTTGTATACAAATCTATAGCCTGCCATTCTCTCCCTTTCCCCTCAAACATTTAGACAGCTGATCTTTATGGTTTTCTTGGTTTCTACCAAAAGAACAAGCTTAAGAGTTATTTAAATCTGAAGGAGGTCGCACCACGGACTAGGTTGAAAGATGTCCTGCAGAGGAAACAAAAAATGAACTTTGGACTTCTCTACCCCCTCTTTTTAATGTACAAAGCCTGTTTTGGTTTTTTTTGTTTGTTTGTTTTTTGCTGCTTGTAATTTACCTTGGGAAAACCAGGAATGTCTAATTGGTGTTGCATGGTTTTGCTGTAGCACTCTTTTGAAGTCTCATCGGTTGTGGAACTTTTCTCAGCCTTAACTGGAAGTGCTGGAAATGTTGAACCTAACCAAAAAAAAAAATAGTAATACAGAAACAGCTCTTCTCCCAATTGTTTATTGGGCAATTGGAATTACACAGGAGTTAAAACAATCAGGCCAAGCCAAAGGGTTTTAAACAGTCTGACTAAATAGCTTCCTCTGTGTCTTAGGACACAATCTGAAAACCATTAAGGTCAGTGGAAAGATTCCCATTGACTTTCATGGACACTGGATCAAGCTCTCAAGCTGGTTTCATTTGTATAGCATCTCCTGCGTCAGAATCCATTCAGTTCTTCACTTATTTGTAGAATCAGGAAAAAACAGGGTCAAGAAGACCTAATTTTCTAAATAAAAATCCAAGCTGGAAAAAAAGCCTCACTCTTGCCTTCCCATTCCCCCCAAACAAAAAAACCTAACTAGTCCCTGCAGAATGTCTCCCCTTCTCCTTCATTCCTCTCTCTCCCCTTCCTTTTCTCTTTTTTGGACCTGCTCTAAACCCTACTGAAGACTATGGAAATTTTTCAATTGACATCAGTGAGATGTGGTTGGGAGCTTTAAAGGCACTCATTGGGCGCCTAGCCTAATCTTATAATGTTTATTTTTTTTAATAAGTGGACAATTTTTAGGTATGCATCAAGAATATCAGCTTAGCTTGCATAGAAATGCTTAATAATTAATGGAAATTCAGAGTTGAGACATATTGATGATTTACACTATCACTCTCGAAGTTTTCCAGAGCAGCACTCTTAGTATCTAATTAACTTTCAAAGAATGAATACTGCTTCTTTCTCTGGACCAATTGATCAAGGACTTAACTGAAAGCCATATTTTTCAAGTGAATCCCAAGTGTCCTGTTTGTTCTTATGAGTTTTTTTTGCTAAAGAACAAAACAAAACAAAAACAAAACTGGCCAGTACAAGAGTAACTCCTTCTGACCTTTTACACGTTATGGCTGAAACCCCAGCTGTTAATTTGCACACGATTTTACACAGAATATTTTTAGCAGAGGAATTTTCCATGTTCAGATATGCCATTGTATGGTTTAGCCTGTGTTTTTCTCAGGCAAATAGAGCCAAAGGACTCCAATCATCATTACTCAAACAACTTCCACCCCAGTAAAATTATATTTTCTCCAGTAGTGGTTCCTCATTGAAAGTGGCTAGAATCATTGCTCCTTTTACCTCTTGTAGTTACAGAAATTTGGTGTTAAAGCTATATTGTTAATATAAATTACTGGAAAGGATTTTGAGCCAAGGAATAGCAACTATATCTTAATTTTTTGTGTTTTTACAAAGTCTTTAAATGCACAATAACCTCTATTCTATAACTATCTGATAGGCTAAAGGTATCCATCCTCCTAAGTATATATTCCACTGTTTCTCTAACTGGAGTCGCCGCTTGTGTAGGGAAAGCCCCTGTTTACCTGCCCCATTAGCAGGTCTGGCTGATCGCGCCACCCATGGAAGCGATTCACTGCTGCAGGCCAATGGGGGCTGCTGGAAGTGGCAGCCAGTAAGTCCCTCTGCCCACACCACTTCCAGCAGCTCCCATTGGCCGCGATTCACCGCTGCAGGCCAATGGGGGCTGTTGGAAGTGGCAGCCAGTAAGTCCCTCTGCCCACACCACTTCCAGCAGCTCCCATTGGCTTGGAGCAGTGAACCACGGCCAGTGGGAGCCGCGATCGGCCAGACCTGTGGGTGGGCAGGTACACAACCTGGCCTGGCCTGGCCCGCCAGGGGCTTTCTCTACACAAACGGTGACCCCTGTTTGAGAAACATTCATATATTCAAATGCTTTCTTATATTCTAGTGAAGACAACTAGCAAATAAATACTAATATACAGCATTTTAAATGAGTATTTGCCTAGCGTATGTCTAGCAAGCTCTAAGGCCTAACCCCAGCTTACATTGTCATCACTTACAAAATTTCCATTGACTTCAATAGTGCAGGATCAATCCTTTAATACTAACTGTAACCCAATTATTTCTTCATATTGTATAACAACTCAGTTCTTTCTTCAAGGACTTGTCTAGGTGTATATATATTCCACTGTTGGTGTACATGTGCCCTGTGTACTAGAGCTCAGATTCTTTTGTCCAGCAGTGTCCATTGGGGCCACGCCTGCATCCTGAATGTTCTCATGTCTCCAATGGAGAGAATAATGAGTGAGGAAAACCTCAGCCACACTGCAGTTCCTCCTCATTGCCCAGTCCTAAGAGTTGGAACTTGCAGTGTCTTTGCTCACTGTTTAGAGTGGTAGCGTGTTAGTCTGTAATCAGGAAAAAAGAATGTGGCACCTTCGAGACTAACAAACTAGTTAGTCTAACATCAGATGCATGCAGTGGAAAATACAGTAGGAAGGGTGTATGTATATATATATACAGAGAATGTGAAAAAATGGGTGTTGCCATACCAACTCTAATGAGACTGATTATGTGGGCTATTATCTGCAGGAGAAAAAAAACTTTTGTAGACATAATCAGGATGGCCCATTTCAAACAATTGACAAGAAGGTGTGAGTAACAGTTCGGGGAACATTAACATGGGGAAATAGTTTTTAGTTTGTATAATGATTCATCCACTCTCAGTCTTTATTCAAGCCTAATTTAATGGTGTCCAGTTTGCAAATTACTTCTAGTTGTGCAGTTTCTCGTTGCAATCTGTTTTTGAAGTTTTTTTGTTGAATAATTGCGACTTTTAGGTCTGTAATTAGTGACCAGGGAGGTTGAAGTGTTCTCCGACTGGGTTTTGAATGTTATAATTCTTGACATCTGATTTGTGTCCATTTATTCTTTTGCATAGAGACTGTCCTGTTTTGGCCAATGTACAGGTAGAGGGGCATTGCTGGCACACAATGGCATATATCACATGGTAGATGTGCAGGTGAACGAGCCTCTGATAGTGTGGCTGAGTGATTAGGTGCTATGATAGTGTCCCCTGAATAGATATGTGGACAGAGTTGGCAATGGGCTTTGTTGCAAGGATGGGTTCCTGGGTTAGTGTTTTTATTGTGTGGTTGTCATAAACAGATAGCTAAGGGTTAATGTGTCTTTCACCTGGGAAGAAGTAATCTGAACCACCTGACCAGAGGACCAATCAGGAAACAGGATTTTTTTCAACTCTGGGTGGAGGGAATTTTGTGTCTGAGTTCTGTGTCTTCTGCCTGTATGCTCTCTCGGATGAGAAGTTTTTCTATTTCCTGCTTTCTAATCTTCTGTTTCCCAGTTGTGAGTACCAAAGATCAAATAGGGATTTATATGTTCTTTGTATTTACATGTCTATAGTGCTGAAGTGCTTTGAATTGTATCCTTTTTAAATAAGGCTGTTTATTCATATTTCTTTTAAGCAATTGACCCTGTATTTGTCACCTTAATACAGAGAGACCATTTGTATGTATTTTTCTTTCTTTTTCTATAAAGCTTTCTTTTAAGACCTGTTGGAGTTTTTCTTAGTGGGGAACTTCAGGGAATTGGGTCTGCAGCTCACCAGGGAATTGGTGGGAGGAAGAAGTCAGGGGGAGGTCTGTGTGTGTTAGATTTACTAGCCTGATTTTGCATACCCTCTGGGTGAAGAGGAAAGTGCTTTTGTTTCCAGGACTGGAATTACAGAGGGTGGACTCCCTCTGCTTAGATTCACGGAGGTTGCTTCTGTGTATCTCTCCAGGAGCACCTGGAGGGGGGAAGGGAAAAAGATTTATTTCCCTTTGTTGTGAGACTCAAGGGTTTGGGTCTTGGGGTCCCCATGGAAGGGTTTCAGGGGGACCAGAGTGCCCCAAAACACTCTAATTTTTTGGGTGGTGGCAGCAGTACCAGGTCCAAGCTGGTAACTAAGCTTGAAGGTTTTTCATGCTAACCCCCATATTTTGGACGCTAAGGTCCAAATCTGGGACTAGGTTATGACAGTGGTGTGTGGTTGCTGGTGAGTATTTGCTTCAGGTTCGGGGAGCTATCTATAAGCAAGGACTGTCCTGTCTCCCAAGACTTCAAGGCTGCTCACTGTGTGGTCTATTCTTTGTCGATAGGTGGGTAGTTAGCAGTTAGTCATTAGGTTTAGTGTTAGAGATTTTTGATAGCTTTTCCTTTCTTCATTTAGAAAGAAATGTGCTTGTTTATTTTCCCTGAGATTTAGCCCCAGTACCAGGATCAGTCATTATGACTGAACAAAGTCTACAGGCTTTAAAATTGCCCTTCATGTAAGATTTAATGCTTCTCATGATGGGCATCCCAGATGTGTGCTGTGTCTGGGTGAGGAGCACATTACTGAGAGACGTGCCATCTGTAATCTTATATCGAAGAACCTGGAGAGCTAGGGAGTCTAAGTTGAAAATGTTCCTTCTGGAGAAATCAATATATCTCTCATTAGAATCTGGGATACCTCAGGCAGAAACGTCCAAGCACTTGTCATCTAAAAGTTCTCCTGCTGGCTCCTCTGTGCATGGAGATAAAGTTCCTGATCCTAAAGACCATCCTACTGAGTCCCAGAGGGAAGAGAACTAGGTGTCCTTTACCACGTCTTCCTCAAGGAGCCATAAATCCTGGAGAGCCTCAGATGAAAAGGGTAGCATAAAGCATAAGGATCCCTCTGGCATCAGACACTGTGTCTCTAGACCAGCTCCCTTGGTACTGCATAAATTCTGTAGTACTGGCTTCCCAGTACTTATGTCCCGGTACCGATGCCATTTACTCATCTATCTTTGTCACTAATGTATTTGGTACCAGAGTCCTATCTGGCATTGAAAGACCTACTGGTTCTTTGGTATTGGACTCCTCAAGATTAGCGGTAGTGAAGGTGCATTCTACAGTATTGACCACTACCAAGCATATCTGTGGTATCAAAGAAAGCACAGTCTGAGGACACCTCCAGATTTCAGCTGGAACTGCTCTGCTGTACTGCCAGCTGAATAGATTGGTCATGGCTCTGATGAGGAGTCACAAGCAGAAGATCATCTATTCTGGCTCACATATCATTATCATCATCTCCAGGTGAGGCTGTGATTCCCGCATCATCTATCTAGAGCACAGAGGATACAAGATGTTTTCCAGGACTTGTTACGTGAGATGGCTGACACACTGGATACCCCAGTCAAGGTGATCCAAGAAAAATTACACAGGTTCCTGGAAATCCTGCATGCCTCCAGACCAGGATTTTTTGCAGTGCCTATCAACAATGAGCTTTTAGAGCTGGAAAAGTTGCTCTTGCAGATGCTTGCTTTCTGGCACCAAACTCAAAAAAAGCAGACCATTGCTACCAAGTGCCTTCCAGGGCTTCAAACAATTTTTATATACATCCCACACCCAGGTCTTTAGTGGTTACTGAAGCGAATGAGAGGTCAAGACAGAGCCAACACAAAGCGACACCAAAAGACAAGGAGCCATAAAACTAGGTTGCCAGGAATTATGGGCTTGAGTTCCTCAGCGGGGCCTGGGCTAGGAAGCTCAGCCCTCAGACACGGTTAATGAGCCCAGCAGGGCTGTGACAGAATTGTCTGATTGGCTGGCCTGCCCGATTGGCTGCAGGGCTCCAACAGTCTGCATTAAGCTTATTTGCAGTGACAGGTCACCAGTTGCTCAACACTTATGCTTTCAGCTGAGATCTCCCTCTGCCTGCCTTGCTCCCAGTCTTGTTCCTGTCCTGCTCCAGACCTGTTCATTTGCCTGGTTCCTGACTCTGAATCTGACCACTGGGCTGGCCTCTGGCTCCAACCATTAAGTCAAACCACACACTACCTGGTTCCTGACATACATTTACTTGGAAGAAAAAATTATTCTACATCAAGGCTCCAAATGAGAATCACCAGTTAATAGGCCCTGTTGGCAAAATAGGATTATCTGAATTGCAATTCCCCAAGACAATAGGATGGACTTTGAGTTGCTAATCACTGAATGTCAACTTGTGAATGGTACATCAGGAGTTGCAATCACTTTTGAATTTCAGACTAATGGAAGAAGTACCTCAAGATCATGGGGGAAAGGGGTTTTACTTATTCCCCAAAAGAACAATGTATAGCTGAAAGGAGAACTCACTGCTACAGAATGTGAGAAAAGGGAAGGTTGTGGGGAGGCTGCTATCTGAGAAAAAGGGTAAGTGCTGACTTTTAGATAAGGGAGTGAGAGTTGTAAGGGGAGGGTAGCAATGTCAAAAAGCAAAAGATCAGAGTTTAAAAAAAGCAGGTAATTATTTACATAGGATTGGTCTGATATATAATCACTATTTAATCCAAGACCATTTCACACTTATGTTGAGAAAGGTAACCTCAACTTTGCAGACAACAGTGCTTTCCTTAGATAACAAGGATATGCAGAGAGGAAGAGACACCATGTATAAATTAGCATAGGACTCATTTTACGGGCTTTACTGATGCTTTTGGACAAGAATATTGTGATGTATCTTGTGGGAGAAATTCACTGTTCTCACCCTTCTCCCCCGTATAATGTATTTTTGACCTGCACCTGCTTATTATGAAAATCCTGCTCCATGGTGGAGTGCAGAATCAAGGGGGCAAGAAGGATGGTCTGAGTTCAAACAATAGGGGAAGAAATGCATATATAGAGAGAAAAACTTACATTTTCCCATAAGCTGGGGCATGTAAGATACTGCAGCCTCAGCTCTGCTGTATCTTATGCACAAACAAATTATGCATGAGTTTGCTCAAGGGACTACTCAGCTACTCAACAATAATGGGTAATTGCCCTAGCAAACTTATCCTCATATCACTCATACACACCAACACTTATACTAAAAAGAAAAGATGTGAAGAACAAATTTCAATATAAAACACATTATTAGTATGAAAATGACACATTTTCATTTAACCCTTTGTTGATAAAAGAACTTGCTGCAAATCTTTGTTTCCAGGAGTTGAGGGCCAGGAAATTTCAAACCTCAGTACCGGTATTTTCCCTTTGGAAGGCAAACTCAAGATTATTTTACTTGGCACATTCATTGGTAGCAAAGGCTTGTGGGTAGCTCATGACACTGACAGAATGGCACAGAAATTTGGAACAAAATCCCCATTTTCAATACAATTGAGCAGATTCACGCCATATGGAAATCCTGCTGTTTAATGCAATATCAGTAAAAGCCACATATTGCTAAATTCAATCTTTCAAAGATTTTTGCAAAAGTTGCAGGAATAATATTATTTATGAATGTTTAACCTTTTCTCAGACTCCAAGGTGCTACGAGCCAAATACACATTCGTAACTGGAAATCAAACTGCTCCACACTTTTAAGATGTTTTGATTTCTCCAAGGCATCTAGAAAATAATCTAGATGTCTTACTCTTTTTATTTTGGTTAAAAAAATACAAATAATGGTAGGATCAGTGTTTGGGCAAGAGGTAAGCAGTGACTACAATTCATTACCCTAAGATGTATTGGAATTACTGTTAATTTGTCCTCTACCACTTTACTCTACAAGTTTGTTTCATCCATCTATTTTCTTCTTTTGTAACCTTATTTTCTATATGGTAAGCTTTTTGGGGCAGGCATCGTCTGTGCAATAAGTGTTTATACAATGCCTAGCATTGAACAATGATTGGAGCCTTTTGTCATTACTGTAATATAAATAAAATAATACCCACCCAGAATATTATTTCCACTATAATCACTTGGGGAAAGCCCAAAACAATAGATAGGCCTTGGAGCATGCTCTTAAGGACATGCTAAAGAGCAGACAACAAGAAACTACTGGCAGCCATATAGCTGGTTAATCCTAAGGTCAGATACTTGGGGCAGCCCCTTCCACTCATGTGGATCCCCATTGTCTTCATTGGACTGCATATGGATACAAGGATCTGCCTCATTGGAGGGTCAGGGCCAAAGACAGTCTAGAATTTAAGGCCAGAAGAGACCACCACATCTACTCTCACTGCATTTATACCATAGGCCACCAAAACTACCCAGCACCCTCACACTAAACCCAACAACCTGAAATTAAACCAACATTGATACAGCCCACAGGAGATGAGACAATTATGAACAACTGGGAGAAGATAGGAAGGAACAAAGGTGCTCCAGCGCCTGAGGCTTCCACAATGGCAGAGAAGTGATTAAGTGAGATATACCCAGATAATCCTGGCAAGTGATCCACACCTATGTTCTGCAGAGGAAGATGAAAACCTCCGCAAAGTCAATGCCACTCTGACCTGAGGGAAATTCCTTCCCAGCTCCATATATAACAATCAATTAGACCCTGAACATGTGAGCAACAACCAGCCAGCCAAGCACCTGTGAGAATGCTCAGTCCCACCCTCGAACCATGGCTCCAGATGCTTCAGAGGAAAGAGATACAAAATAAATACAATTCCAGAATATGCCGAGGGTGGGGAGGAAAATCCCTTGCTGACGCCTGCAGGTGGCCAACTAGAACCCTGACACGTCAGCAAGAGAGGATTGCAGAGGCAGAGAACCAAGCCTTCCATTGCAGTATTTTTTACCCTTGGAGTGATTGAAACAGCTTCAGGAACTTCCCCCATCCATATCAATGGAGCATTTACTCTAAAGTTTAATAATATGTTTGTCAACATTTTGCTTCAGAGAGAAATGAGTGCTGATGGGATCCCCTACCACATTTTTAGTATATATGTTAGCTGAGGCATCTGCAGGGGCGGTTCTAGACATTTCGCCGCCCCAAGCAGGGCGGCATGCCACGGGGGGCGCTCTGCCAATCGCCAGGAGGGCGGTAGGTGGCTCCAGTGGACCTCCTGCAGGCACGGAGCCAGGGGACCAGCGGACCCTCCACAGGCACACCTATGGGAGGTCCATCAGAGCCGCCTGCTGCCCTCCTGGCGACCGGCAGAGCGCCTCCCACGGCATGCCGCCCCAAGCACATGCTTGGCGTGCTGGGGCCTGGACCGCCCCTGGGCATCTGTACTTCCTGTTGATGTACTACATCCATTTTCACAGTATTTCCACCAGCTGGACCAGAGTCCCAGGAGAAGAGAGATTTCCATTGTAATTCAACCAAAAGAGTTCCTTCTGGTTTGAGTCAAGACTAAAACTAATTAAAGTGATTCAGTAGCAAGCAAAATTTCTCTGACTCAGCCAAATATGTATTCTAGGAAACTAGTTTCAGCTTTCCCTAATCTATTTTAGTTACCAGTGCAGGTGTTGTGAATGGCATAAGACTTGTGATATCTGTAATCCATAATCATGATTCATGGACAAACTCTTCGATGTCTTCACACGTCGGGTGCTGTGCTATTCATCAGTGGAATACTGCACCCCTGTGTGGTGTTTTCACCTGACACTAAATGATCAACGTCAAATTGAACTCAACCATGCATATCAGCACAGGCACCCTGCGCCCCACTGCTAACCCATGGCTACCAGTTCTAGGCAACATGGCCCCTCCATAATTCATTGCTTAGAGTCTACAGCCAGACTGGTGGAAAAAACTACTTGCCAATCCAGGTCTCTCATTGTATATGGACATTTTCAGTCACCTCAGAGCATGCGTTACCTTAAGGCATCCACTGTGGCCTCAACTGCCAGATAGGAATCTGTCAGCACCAACCCTATGATGCAGTGAATGGTAGGCTGAAGATGTTTGGCAAGGATTCCTTGTCACTGATCCAACCAGTCAACCACCAGGATTTGACCTGCCACATCACTTTTGGACTCTGCTGAACAGTTTCCAAACTGGCCAGGAATATGCGCAGCCAACCTCTACACATGGGGTCTGCACGACGACCTACTTGTCAATGTGGCCTCCATCAGTCAATGACTCATGTTTTTATGAGCATTAGCTGACTAAATTCATAGGGCCCTTCATTCTGCTGATGAAGCTGCTATCAGATGGCTCAGCAAGCACTTCAAACACTAGAAGAATGGATGACCTTTTGGGTGACTCATCTGTTAATTTGGTAAAATCTCAGATACTTGCTTAACTCAGTTGCTGGCAGCCTTCTCAAAACAATGGTTCAATTCCAGAGTTCCAGTGAGAAAATTAAGTTCTCTCTCATTTCAAAAGAAGCAAACTGGGTTTTACATCTGCTTAGGGAATAACCAGCATAACACCAAACAGCCAAATGAAGGGAGGGACAATCCTTCAGATAAGGTAATCACAGTCTGAGTAACAACTCGGTTAAAATACAAGCTTTGGATCTATAGGCTTTCTCAGTCTGTCCTAATGCATTTCCAGCAAGCCACATGTGTCTTTGTAGAAGGAGCTAGTGAAACTTTGTTTCAGGGCTGTGATGACATTTGTGTGTCTCTGTTGTATTTATTATAGTGCAGAGAACTCATGTGAATCTGTCACATATTTTTCCTTGTAGGTATGTTGAGATTTAAGCAGGTGAAAATGTGTCCACAAAGGACCATAAAAGAGAAAAGGAGTTATAAGGTAATGCAACGAAGGTACTGATGCATGGTTATTGTAAGTAAAAATGGCTAGCATGGAGGCAGGAGGTATATAAATGACTGCGAGCCACTTTCAAATGCGTCCTTCTCTCTTGCTCTTAGCAATATCACTGAATATAATAAAATATTTTACACTGTTTTGCCATTGTAACTCTTGCAAGTTAACAGCCATCTTAGAATATGCTACAGGATGCATGATAATTAATGTGCATACCTTTGTATAAGCCTCAGACAACAGTAGGCCTTATCATTTTCCTTCATGGGACTTTTAGGGTGGGATTTTCCAAAGCTCTTATAATTGGCTTGATTTTCTTCCCACTGAAATAAGCGGTAAGATTTCCATAGGGTTCCGTGCAGGCACAGAGGTCCATTTGTGTGAATGAGCTTGTAGGAGTGAGGCCATTGTCCTGAACAAGCAGTAGCACTGTGTGTGTAATGTTCCTCATGTGTAAATCTAGGAATATTTCTAATTTATTATTGTAAGAACAACAAAGATGCATGATTTCAAAATTGTGAAATTCTGTGTGTATGTTTCTCTCCGGAGTCATATGCCTGTTTACTCACAGATTCCTCCAATATGCATTTCCTCAGGCATTCGTGTCTTCCAGACCCTCTCTGCTTTTTTTCTCTCACGTATTTTTTAAACATAGTCCTGTGTGCTTTTCTTTACAGACCTGGTTGAACATTACCTTTCACTAGGCTTAGTTCCTTACTAGTATTCTCTCCCCAAGTGCCTGTTTCTTGGCTGTCTTCCTCCATAGTTCGGAGAATTTCTGACATAGGCCACGTCCTGACTAGGTATTAAAATCGATTTTAGATACGCAACTTCAGCTACGGGAATAACGTAGCTGAAGTCGAATTTCTAAAATCGAGGTACTCACCAGTCTGGACGGCGCGGCATCGATGTCCGCTGCTCTCCGTGTCGATTCCGGAACTCCGTTCGGGTTGATGGAGTTCCGGAATCGATGTAAGCGCGCTCGGGGATCGATACACCGCGTCCAGACTAGACGCGATATATCGATCCCCGAGCAATCGATTTTAACCCGCCGATGCCGTGGGTTAGTCTGGACGTGGGCATAACAACAAGACATCTTTCTCCCCAGGAAATGCCTATTAGAGAGTTAGGAAATGGTTCTCCCATCCTAGGAGATTTTTAAGATAGTTAAATGTTTTCCTATCCCCAAAGTCAAATCTGTTCAGCCCAAGTTCCCTATTGTGAATCTAGCAGCCCTTTTTCTCTCTGTGCTTCAGCTCCCCAGCTGTACTGGGGGATAATAACTGTTCCTTCCTCCCACCCTCTGTGTCTCTTCTAGTTAGAATGCTCCCACGGCAGCGCTTTGAAGTGCGAGTGTGGTCGCAGCTCCAGTGAGGCCACAGTGGATGCACGTACTCCACCTCCTCATGGGGATTAGCTTACAGCACTGGGAGCCGCTCTCCCAGCGCTGGGGCAGTGTTTACACTGGCGTTTTGCAGCGCTGTAACTTGCTGCGCTCAGGGGGATGTTTTTTTCACACCCCTGAGCGAGAAAGTTGCAGCGCTGTCAAGCACCAGTGTAGCCAAGCCCTACATAGTCTCTTCAGGACAGAGGCCATGTATTTGTACAGTGCTCAGTTGCAGTGGGTTCCTGGACCTCTGTTGGGCTTCTAGATACTGTAATTAAAAAAAAAATCATCATAAACATCTCTAGTCCTCTGGAAGAAAAGATCTACCTACTAATGTGAGTTAAAACAGCCTGTCCCCTCTTCTGGCATCACTGAGTGGTCTCTGTCATTGAACTCCCCTTTCCCTCTCTGCACAGAAAGATTATGTTTTTAAAAATAAATAAAGCCAATGTGTGTGGGGGTTGGTTTATCAAAGAGTTTGTAGTCCTGATTAGGAAATCTATTTAACCTGGTGTCAATTAGCCGCCTTGATGTGCAAATCTGTCTGAGTCCTGTGGGGGACTCAGCACCCCAGTTGAGCATTGTACAAGAGAAGCTCCATTAAGAAAGAAGCATGGGGGGAAAGTAAAGGCAAGCAGATCAGTCAGGAAGGGAATAGAAAGCCTCAGCAGAGGGTTAAAAAGAAAACATACACAGGTTAGTGCTGGGGTTTCTTTTAACCGTAGCTAGAAACTTTAATTCTGAGGCACAGCCACGGGAGTGTAAAAATAAAATAAAAATAAGCGGTTGTGACCAGAGGGAGAGTCCTTGGTGTTACTTCCATGGGTTGCTGGGGCTGTTATTAAAGCCCTGCCAATGGTTTCAAAGGAGAACAGCTAATGTTTCAAGTGTTCATAAATAATTGGTTAATGTTTCCAGCACTTCAGGAGCAGGTTTTAAAAACCTAGCCTTGGACTGATAATTTCCATTGCTATAAACGCATCCTTTGTACAGTAGCTTTGTCTGTTGTTTACAAAGTTTCTATAAAAAGTTAATATAGAAGGATGGGCCTGAATGAAAACCAGGGGCCTGTTATATTATGGCCTCTTCATACAGCATAAAGCTAGTGGATCTCACCACCACAGAAGACCCTTGACTTAGGGGGCGTCCCCACATGGTTTAGAATAGCTTTCTAACTCTATAATTCATGTAGTTTATTCTACAAAGTTTGATCTCTAAAGCAGAATTTAAGATTAAGTCTTCCTGGGTAAGGAGGTGTCATAAACAGATAGCTAAGGGTTAATGTCTCTTTCACCTGAAGCACCTGACCAGAGGACCAATCAGAAAACCGGATTTTTTCAACTTTGGGTGGAGGGAATTTTGTGCAGTCTACACAAATTCCCTCCACCCAAAGTTGAAAAAATCCGGTTTTCTGATTGGTCCTCTGGTCAGGTGCTTCAGGTGAAAGAGACATTAACCCTTAGCTATCCGTTTATGACAGGAGGAGACACTCATATGTGCCATGAAGCAGAATTCACTAGGAGCCAGGAAACTTGCTTGGTAGAACAAAAAGTTGCTCCTTCCTCAAGGAGAAAGCCATAAACCCAGACACCAGAAAAACTCATTCCCTTGGGGAGCTGTGAACAAATTTAATATCTCCGTTCCAGTGAAATTAAGAGTATACACAGAACTAGTGGAAATACTGCGAGAATGGATGGGCAGGGGCCAGACTGAATAAAGTTAAATATCAGGATGCATCACAGGCCTGATTCCGATCTCACTTATACTGATGTAAATTCCATCACAGTCTTCTGGTGAGTGAGATTAGAATCGCATCCATGACCTCAGAGATACAAAAAAATGTTCTGCTCCATTCACAGAACTGACAACCCATCTTCCCTCACCTGGTCTTTGGTATTGATGAACAATTGCAAATCATGGTGAGGATATAGTCAATCATGCTGCTTGTAGAAATTACACTGGTCATGAGTTCCAAAGGTAACTAGTGATTTTGGTTGCTCTGCTTAAGACATTGTAAAAGAGACCTAGTAGTTAGAGGGTGGATGCTCAACATTTATAAAAAACAGTCCCCTTTAATGTTCATGCAATAAACCCATGTGACAATATCTGTTTAATGTAAAGTAAGTTGAGAAGTGGGGAGCTATTGCAGAATGTCCAGTGTAGGATCTATCCCACCATAAGCTAAAAATTCACATTAGCTTCATTAACGAGACCTTCCAGTCTTATCCCTGTAATTTTCTGTTCTGGGGCTAAATTGGCTGAGTTTTCCCTCAGCCTGCTCAAAGAGAAAATTAAAAATAACAGGTCATCTAATTATACACATTTGCCATACTGATGGGTAAAATCTAGCTTTTTATAATCCACTTTTATTTTCCTTTTAAAAATTATTTGGAACCCAACCCCTCAGACACTTACACACATAATAATATTAATAGGACAATTCACATGAGTAAAGGTACTCATGTACAGTAGTGTTTGCAGGATTCGGGACTTAAATTCAAACAGGAGAAAAAGCATATTTAATTGGCAATTCTTGTTGCAAAAATTTTGCTGTAAGGACATAACTGCTAGATGGATCAATTTGTTTCAACCTTTTATTTTAAGGTTATTTATATAAATCTATTTATATTGAGGAATAAAGAGAGCAGGAAGGTTATACAAAATCAGTTGGTAACACTGAATCTGTGACTCTATTTCTTAATATAGAAGTGTTTTATCAATACCTTGTCTGTTATCTTGGAAATACAGTGACTCCTATTCAGGTTTAGATAGTACACTGTGCGTGTAGTGAGCTGGACTGCAAAGATACATTTGTCAAAAAAGAGCATTAGGACATTAATTTGATTTGAAAACTATAAGGAAACATCATAGTTTTCTAGGCTTAAGCAGAAGTGATTATTCTTGCTTGACTGCCCTCTGCGGAATTGCTGAATTATGCACTTAGTTCAAAAAAGACAAGCTGGGTATTCAAAGGCTAACTTAATGATTACGCTGGCAAGCTTATTACAGAGTAAAAATGTACAGTAGACCAGGTATAAAACACAGGGTGTTAAACTGAGCTAAATACATTTAAACACAGTGGTGAAATGTTGATTTAATTAACCATGAAAATAGCCAGCATCTGTGTGAGTCAAAGACAACAATTATACATAATGGACGAACTGAAAACAATTAACTTTTACTGAATGAAAGGACTTCTCTAATTCATCCAAAAGATATAGTCATTGCTAAATGAGGTGGAGGGAGGGGAAAAAGCTCCAGATTAGATTTATCTACTGAACATAATATAGCTGAGGCAAGAGGACAGTTTTTGATTCAACACAGTAGAACTTCTGTTTGTAAGTATGACTGAAAAAATATAAGAATCATGATTTTCCTAATTTGCAAATGATACCAAAATATATAGAGATAATAATAGGTCTATTGTATGAAAGGGATACATGTTTTTCTACTTTTGTTTTTTTAAATGCACATTAGTCATATTTATGCCACTTATGAGAGAGCCTCTTCCTATAACTAACTGCAGATTAACCCCTTTGGGGTTTTCAAAAAGTGTCAGTACCTGTCTCTTTAGGAGGATGGCAGTACTGACTACTATTTTCCCTTGATATTCGGAAAGTCCTGTGGAGTTAAAGAATAAATGTGCATTGAAAAAGGAGCAGCAAAATTATCTGTAAGTCCCCATTTGTGTCTGATAGTTCTTATCTTGCACAGGGGAGTGGGGAAAAGTAGGGAAGAGGATTAAGAAAGTGGTTAAGAGAAAAATAAACAGGCATTAATGTCCCTTCACTTTTTTCCTTCTCCTAAATTCTCCTAACTCCTCCTCTCCTTACATTCCATTTTCTCTCTTTTTTTCCTCTTTTGTATTTCCCACCCCTGATAAGTAAAGTGATGGAACTGTCTAACACTCGCGCTGAAACTTAATGATCAGCATTCCTGGCCCTTAAAACTTCCTTCCTCTGTTACATTTACACTGGGAACATTATTAATTCCACAGAGGCCAAAGATGTAATCCAGAGTAACACCTCTGTAGTCATCCGAGTTACTTTGAATTTCATGGATGTAACCTGAGAGCAGAATACGTCCATGATATCAAAAAGGAAGATATTGTATGAAAAAAATCTACATGCTCTTAAGATGTCACACATCATCTATACTGTGTGTCTGTTCAGTGTCATAAGCACATTGACATAGTCTGTCATGAATTTCAAATTGCACCTCAAATCAGTGCCAGTTTAAAAATTACCTCCACACAATGCCGCTTTGAGTTAAGAGTTAATCTTATAGCCTTGCCAAGTCTGAAAATAGCATTGACCTTCCTATGTCACTTCTGGGTCATTATTTATAAAGCATTTACATATATTGCCCCCACATGTTTGTAATTTTGTGGCACAAGCAGCAGGCAACTGTTGTCTAGTAGCTACCCCTTAACCATTTTCTTAAAGTGAACAAAGCTCTCGTGGGATAAAAACACTGTTAGTGGTGAGGCTAATTGGAGTGTTGTGTGTAGATACTTGCTTATAGTTCTGTTTTGCCAGGCCATTCATGGGTTAATTGTCATAACAATCACATGCGGATTATACTCCAAGTGGTATAATAACTATAGAAATTTAAGCAGATTCCTATCAACTGTGATATTGTATACAATAGTGTTGTAGCTGTGTTGGTCCCAGGATATTAGAGAGACAAGGTGGGTGAGGTAATGTCTTTTATTTGTATAAAAAAGGTAAAAAGACATTACCTCACCCACCTTGTCTCTCAACTATAATATATTGAAGTTATTTAATTGCATGTGTCTCGACTGTGGGAAATGACAGCCTGAGTTTGTCATTCTCAGGTTCAAGGCAAACATAAAAGGCCAATTCACCTTGTGCAACTCCATTTATTTCACTGGAGTTGCACAAGGGATCAACTTGGACCAAAGTGCTTAGGCTAAACAATTTCTTCTTGAACAGTTTTGGCATGATGGCTCATCTTGCTGTCTCTTGCATTTGATAGTAACAGCAATAATCCTTGCAGTTGTATCTACTTGCGCTACCGGAGGTATCTGCAGTTAAGACAGGAAGACACTAAAGAAACTCTGAGGAAATAACTTTTTAGAGCATGACTCCCAGAGACAGCATTAGTGGCTTAAAAACTACATATTAAAAGAGAATTGACAGCACTTGGGGTGGATGGGGGAGGAGGTGGTATATTACAGGATACAAACACCAGAGACATAGGTGCTGCATACCCTATTTTCTTCCTATTGCGCTTTTCTTGGGGCCTATCTACAATCCACAGAGTTGGGGAACCCAGTTGCATTCATGGTTACAATTTGTAGTGTAGACAGAATCTAAGTGATGTTCCTTAATTTATTAATATTTACTTGGTTTTATTACTGAAGTACCTAGAGACTTCAACCAAAATCAGGACCCCCATTGTGCTAGGTACTGTATCATAGAATCATAGAAGATTAGGGTTGGAAGACACCTCAGGAGGTCATCTAGTCCAATCCCCTGCTCAAAGCAGGACCATCTCCGATGAAATCATCCCAGCCAGGACCTTTGTCACGCTGGACCTTAAAAACCTCTAAGGAAGGAGATTCCGCCACCCTCCTAGTGAATAGTTGTTTCCTAATATCCAACCTAGACCTCCCCCACTGCAACTTGAGACCATTGCTTCTTGTTCTGTCCTCTGCCACCACTTTAGAACAGCCTAACTCCATCCTCTTTGGAACGCCGCTTCAGGTAGGTGAAGGCTGCTATCAAATCCCCCCTCACTCTCTCTTCTGCAGACTAAATAAGCCCAGTTCCTTCAGCCTATCCTCGAAAGTCATGTGCCCCAGTTCCCTAATCATTTTCATTGCCCTCTACTGGACTCTCTCCAATTTGTCCATATCCTTTCTGTAGTGGGGGTCCCAAAACTGGACGCAATACTCCAGGTGTGGCCTCACCAGTGCTGAATAGAGGGGAATAATCACTTCCCTCAATCTGCTGGCAATGCTCCTACTAGTGCAGCTCAATATTGCCGTTAGCCTTCTTGGCAACAAGGACACCACTTTGACTCATATCCAGCTTCTTCTGTAATCACCAGGTCCTTTTTTGCAGAACTGCTGCTTAGCCAGTTAGTCCCCAGCACTGTGGCAGTGCATGGTATTCTTCCATCCTAAGTGCAGGACTCTGCACTTGTCCTTGTTGAACCTCATCAGATTTCTTTTGGCCCAATCATTCAATTTGTTTAGGTCACTCTGGACTCTTCCAGCATATCTACCTCTCCCCACAACTTAGTGTCATCCGCAAACTTGCTGAACTTACTTCTAACATCATGAAAAGCTGGTGTTGCATGCAGAAAGCAAATATTTTTGTGAGTACTGGGAAGCAGGTGAAAGCTCCTTATCATCTGCCATTGAATACAGGCTAGAAGCAAGCATATGATATATATGAATCCCAATATCTTGTGAGAATGTGAAGGTCATGAAAATTTCTGTGAACATGCATGGACAATTTACAATTGCATGAGTTGGGACACACTTTAATGTGCGTGGCATGTACCAACCTGCAAACTACTAAAGGCTATATCAGCAGTATGTGAATGAGTCAGCCTGGAAGAGAGAGAGAGATGTGGTGTGTGTGTGTGTCTCTGGATAAAAATCTCATGTATGAATGTGAAATGCCTTGTGTGAAGTGACATCACGGAAAAGATACATTCACACTTACCTCTAGTACAGGTTATGTGATGAAATTCAGCCCTTTGGGCACTACTCTCACTTCACATCATTTGCTGCAGGTAGAAACATCTTTGAGAGAGTACACAACTCTGTCTTTCCATATAAAAAAAACGTATCCCTGCACACTTACACTCATCCAACAACATATAGAAATTTTGACCAGAACCAGAGATGTGAAGTCTTGGCTAAAACCTATCTGATATTGCCTTCTGTATACTTAATTCCTTCACCTGAAACTACAGGGGAAATATATTTTCTTTTTCCTCTACCTCCCAAAAGCTGGTGTACAGAGATGAAAACAGAAGGCTGTTCTGTTCCACCCCCGAGGTGGCTGCAATTGGTGGTAGGTGAAGTAAAGCCTATATATAGTCAGTGAAGCGCCTTGGGGTAGCTCTGGATAAAAGTGCTGTATAAATGTAAGGTATTATTATATTAAGGTATTATTATTGTAACTGTGCTGCAAGTTACAACAAAGCTGTAAAAATTACCTTTGGAGCACCTAATACTGGCCGGCTATAATCTAAAGTTCTTGGTTAATCAGAAGTGCCAGGTAAAATTAACACATATTGACAGACAAACTGATCTGGGACACGTTTACTCTCCTGATTTAGAATTCCTTATAGAAAAGGCACTAATGACTGAAACAATACAGTTGCACCCCTCTGGCATCCTTTATAAAAAATCAGCTTTATAAAAATCAGCTGTGGTCACACTGAGTCTTAAACACTGTTCGGTTGCCATCATGCTGATTTAATCAATCCTGCTCAGGTAACAAAAGGTAGAAACTGGGAATAATACGCCTGATAATATATTTTAATCATATACATCTAATGGGAAACAAAAGTGATATGGAGGAGACCAAAACACATCCTTCCAGCGTAAAAAAAGCGCTGAACATAACAAAATAAGTGTATAATTTCAAGCAATCATTTTAAATGTGAACACCCTTAAAATATGCTTCAGAGGGAAAGATGCTAATTGAAAGGAATGTGGAATCTCTGTGCAACACAGAGTGAAATTCTATCTCTAATCTGAGAAGTGATGGTAATAAGGGTACATATAAGGTGCAATTGAGACGTACACTTTAAGTAGCAAGGCTGCAAAGGGAATTAGCAAAAAATTCTATTGATATGTGGCCAGAATAGCATCAATGCTGGTAGCCACCTAAGAGATAATACTGTAGTGTTCACTATACCCGGAGGTAATGTGGTTGTGTGTGACTATATGATTATTATTAAGACTCTTACCTCTTTTGCAACCACGTATGCCTCTGTGTGCAACTCGTTGCTGCTGATGGCTCCAAAACTAGAGCTAGTGAAAATTTAAAAAAAAAAAATTAGAGGAAAAGATTATTCTAATGTTTTGCTTTTTAAAAAAATTGGTTCTAACAGCCACACGACTATGTTAATCTCCCTCCCACCCAGGACTACACGTTCTTCATTGCCAACATAAATAAAAAGTAATAATAATGAAAAACCCTATAAGTCAGATCCTTAGCTGGTGTAAATCTGCATACACTTGTTAAGTCAGCTGAGGATCTGCTCCATAGTTTTTCTGAGAACAGTAATAAAAATGTCTCTGAATCCACACAGGGAGCAGATCTTTTGAGTAGGAAGGTGCCATTTTTACAGTCACTGTTCAGACCGTAGTCACACTTTCAACTAAAAATAGAAATATATTTTACAAACTTGTTAAACCAAAAAAATTCTCTAGTAGAACTTCACATTCTCTGACTTTTCAGACTCTCAGGACTGCTATCCTGATTGCACATCTTCTAGTGGATGACATGTCATCAGCTAAAGATGGATTTTAAACACAAGTCTTGTCAAAAGTTTCATTTAACCTCTTCAATATAACAGGCTGCTGATGGTTTACATTTCTGACAGTAGAGGTAAATTAATCTCTGCCGGGTGCTTGGAGTGGAGAGAGAGAAGAAATGAAAAGAATGAAGATGAGGTAAAATGGTAACCAGTGAAGATATTGACATCTTTAGCTGAGTGTTGAGGGGTGGGTGGGTATGTGGGTGTGTTTAATATGTTTAATATAAACATATCTACATAAGTGTACACATTCTTTTATAATATATATATATAAAATGTGTGTGTTTTCCATTGTATTGTGCAAATTTGACATTTGATGAGGAATATTTCCAGATGGGTTGGATATTGGAGAATAAGGGAGTAGGTTAGGATTTGTCTAATGAAATGTTAATTTTCTGGCAGACAGAGGAGTTTGGGGGTAAACTAGTTAAGCCCAGAGATGATTAAAAAGGGATCTGTGAAACTTCGGAGCAGTAATTATTATTAATTGAGGCCAGTTTATATGATAAAGGTAGTGTGCACATTTAGTTGGACAATCAAATTTGCTGGGTTCTGTTTCCTCCTTCCCCATAAGTTAGGGAGGGGGATCCTTGTTAGCTAGCAACCCCGAAAGGCACAATACTGAAAAACATTGACACAGGGAACTTCAGCTATGAGACAGTTGATTTCTCAGTTGGGAGATGCTTTGGGAAGATATGGCATCTTGCCTTGTCCATGAGGACTTGGTAATAATTCTCACTATCATGAACAGATGTCTTGGTTAGATTCCCTAGGTGTATTTGAATTCATTAAAGGACCTAGGGAATCAAGATATTAATTCTAAATCATTACATATTATAGATGTTTTCTCTGGAAGAAGGAGAACATGGCCTAGAGGAGGTTATAGCAGAGATCCTAAGAAATGTTCAGATAATACTGTCATGGCCTTTCTACTTTAGGCTGTTCTTGATGTCCTTTTGTGTTAGCTATTCTAAACAAATTAGTGAAAGAGTGAAATGTAAGTTCTATAGGTCTGTGGGCTCATGACACATACAGCTGAGAGCTGGGGGAGACAGAGATTTCTGATTGATAATGGGCTAGATCTTCAACTGGTATGAATGAGTGTAGCTCTACTGATTTCAGTGGAATCTGGCTTGTTATGTTGAAGCATGCTATAATTGACAACCCAAGATTGTTGCAAATGGAAGTCATCAGACAGGAAAATATTAGTAAATGGTGAACTAATGGATTATTGGAATTGGACTGGCATGATCTCTCTAATTCTCAGTTGTCAGTATCTCCTTATTTTTGCACTGGATGGTAGTTATAGTCTTCCCTGCATATGTAACTGGTGGTTCTTAAGTGATTCCTTCTTTGTTGGCTGAGGTTCTGACTGGCTTGGAGATCTTGATTTGCAGGTGGTTGGAGAGAGGGAGGGATATGAAATCATGAATTATCAAAGGCATATCAGGTCCATGTGCCAAAACTCTGCTCCAATACTCTACTTCCTTAAAATGTCAATGGGAGCTCAGGAGAAGAGTATTAATCACCGAATGTTTGTAAAATGCTTTGAATCCTCTGGAAGAGTTGGACTGGGCTTGAGAGATTCTTTCTAATTATTACTGTTTTTTACTGAGATTAGGAGGGTTTTCTTTCCCACTCTGTAGGGATATATATTCATGAAAATAAGGGGAATGAGATTAGGGGGAAGGAAATAGTACAGGGAGGAGAAATCAGCTCATTTATCTTCTCCTTGCTAGTTCCTTTCCCCCTTTCCTTCTAATCTCATTCTCCACATTTCTTTCTCCCTCCCCTTCTACTCTACTTGCAGAGTCTCCTTTGCTCATTGTTCATTTTATCAAAGGTTTAGTTAAGGCTAACAAAGGCCCAGATGACTTCCTCTCAGGTCTCCTTGATGGACAATGTCTTTTGTCCACTCTTGAGTCCTTGATCTTCCTTCAGTTGGAAACAGTCTGAACCCATCATGGGGTCATCCAGCCCCAGCTGGCTCTGCATTGCACTCAGATGCAGTCCTGCATCCAGGTACCTTCTCAGTTCAGTGTCAGGATCCAAGGATACTGGTTTAACCCACTCACAAATCTTCTCCTTCTCCTTTATATTCTCCTTTCCCTATCAGTTTTCTTTTTTCCTTAGGACCTTTTCTTCTTCCTATGAGCATTCTGTAATGGAATTAGTTTGTGAACGAATTCTTCCCACTACCAATACTATGGAAGCCATATGTGATGGGCAAGCAGGGAACATTAATCTCTGTGTTGGAATTTGATCTATTTGCAGTGCATCTTGCAAGGTCCGGTTTAACCATCTCTTATACCATATATTACCAACACTGCAGTGATTAATCTCTTCAAGAAAAGAGAATCTGCATTTCTTGAACTAAGCACCTGAAAAATCCCTCCAATCAACCCAGATACTTTCCTCACTTAATATATCATGGCCTAGTGCAATATTGGATTTTATTTTGCATAGTTTCCAGAATTATGGAGTTTTGTGACATATAAAAAGTGCTTGGGTGAGTATAATTTTTCAGGTTGGTGCCTGGCTTCCCTCCGCCCCCAATTGTAGTGCAACATATGATTTAAGCTGGTTCTGATAATGTTTTTCAGTTACATTCATGTGTGATATTTGCAGTGAATTTCTTGGAGTAATTGTAATTCAGAAGTTGTCTGTAGCCCTGTGATATGTGCATAATTGTCTCTGTCCACTGTAACCAACAGCACCCCTTGTCAGCAGGATTAATGGTAATGTTTTGGTTCCTTTTTTAATAATTAATTGCTGTTCCTTCCAATAAGAGGGGATTGGAGTGGAGCTTTTGTTGTTCTAAATTTGAAATTTTAGGTCTGTAGAGATGTTTCCAGAAGGTATTTTCTTAGGTTTAACATGCACACTAACCACAGGTGTTGTATCATCAAAGAAATAACCGATATGCTAATTTCAAAATAACAGGCCTGTTTATTGTTACAGTGCATCATCATCAAAGAAAACAACCACCGCCTGTCTTTTGCTGTATAATTAAATTGATGGGTCTTCATTCTGTGCTAAATGATATGGTAATATATGGATATGGGGAATAATAATAGAAATCATAGTTTTAAAAAACACTTTAGAGATTTTTTTTAAATGCTTTTAAAAACAGTCTTTAAAATTGGAGAGTTTTTAAAAAATCTATCAATATTGATGTTCCCTTGTATATCAATGCTTGCTTTTTCTCTTTCCACCCCATATCAGAATCTCACCTTTCAGTAGTTTTGAAAGGCTATGTGTTTTTGAATTATTTCTCTGTGTGGTCTTCTGTGATCCTTTCTGTCACCTCCTCCTACCCCAGATATGCTCCCCTTCATTGCCACCCTCAAAAGCTCATATTTCATTAACTCTCTCTATGCGTCTCCAAGCAAAGGCTAACTAAGAGTGACTCAGGGAACTTTTATCTTCTCTTCCTCTTTCCCATTCCACCTCAAGGGCTCCCTGTGCTGTTTGTGTAATTCTCAGAGGTCCTGTCAGCCTCGAAGAGTGAGGAGCCTCTGTGCAGAACCTTGCATAACACAAAACTAACAACAACATACCATGTCTTCTCAAGCATCAAAACTTGCTCTCATTCTAAGAAAAATAACATGGGAGACTATGTGCAACTGCACCAATTGATGATGCCTGCCAGACTTTTAACCGAGAACCAAAAATAGGAAACAATCAGGACTTTGGGAACAGCAGGTTACATATTGTGACAAAGTTCCTCTGCTACCTTGGTGGGTCCTGTGCTTATTTGGCAGATTTGCTCACCTCAGTGATCTTCCTCATAGTCTGGGTCAGCTTCTCCTGTGTCTGATCAGGAGTTGGGAGGTTTGGGGGGAACCCAGGCCCGCCCTCTAATCCAGGTTCCAGCCCAGGGCCCTGTGGATTGCAGCTGTCTATAGTGCCTCCTGTAACAGCTGCATGACAGCTACAGCTCCCTGGGCTACTTCCCCATGGCCTCCTCCAAACACCTTCTTTAATCTCACCACAGGACCTTCCTCCTGGTGTCTGATAACGCTTGTATTCCTCAGTCCTCCAGCAGCACAGCCTCTCACTCTCAGCTCCTTGTGCCTCTTGCTCCCAGCTCCTCACATGCACTTCCTCTCCTCTGGCTCCCCCCTCCCTGACTGGAGTGAGCACCTTTTTAAACCCAAGTGCCCTGATTAGCCTGCCTTGATTGGCTGCAGGTGTTCTAATCAGCCTGGCTGCCTTAATTGGTTCTAGCAGGTTCCTGATTACTCTAGTGCAGCCTCTGCTCTGGTCACTTAGGGAATAGAAAACGACTCAGCCAGTGACCAGTATATTTGCCCTCTACCAGACTCCTGTACCCCACTGGCCTGGGTCTGTCACAATATATAAAAAGTGTGTTTACTCCATGCATGTTCTCTACACATCTACTAAACCAGATAGATAAATCTCATTTAAATCATCCTCTTGGATGTCTTGCTGACAAGTTCAGTTTACGATGGCCACAACTCAATTCTTTGTCTTCCCTCCCAAAACCTTCTCATTCCTCTTTCTCTATCATTGTTAACAACACAGTCATTCTCCCTCTTACCCATGCCCATAACATGGGTATCAGCTTCTTCCTCCTTCCCTCCCTCTCTCTAGCAGCACACATACAGGCTGAGTCTTCTTCCTCCCAGGCAAGATGTAGCCCTTTTTTTAGTCCCCACTCCTAAACTTCTCATCCAGGCTTTGATCACTTCCTATGTTGATCAGTGAAACCTTATCCTTTCTGGTCTTCCTGAAACCACCTTTCCACTCTCAGATCCATTAAAGAAGTTGTTGCTATAATTATCTTCCTAGATTTTGTTCTGTTCATGTCAGCTATCATGTGGGGGAGCTCAGTAGTTTGAGCATTGTCCTGCTAAACCCTGGGTTGTGAATTCAGTCCTTGAGGTGGCCATTTAGGGATCTAGGGCCAAAACAAAAAAAGAGTTGGGGGTTGCTCCCTTCCAACCCTGATATTCTATGTTTATTTTAAGTCCCTCCACTGGCTCCATTTTCTCCACTTCTCATATACACCTCTACTCCGATATAATGCGACCCAATATAACACGAATTCGGATATAACGCGGTAAAGCAGAGCTCCGGGGGGGGCAGGTCTGCGCACTCCAGCGGATCAAACCTAGTTCAATATAACACAGTTTTACCTATAACACAGTAAGCTTTTTGGTTCCCAAGGACAGCGTTATATCGAGGTAGAGGTGTACTAGCTTCTTGCTTTCACCTTCACCTTCAAAGCCCTTCGCAACTCTGTCCCTCCCTCTTTATCCATTCTTATATCTTATCACATTAGCCCCGCCTCCACTTCTCCATCCATAGTCTCCAGACTGATCCACAAAGCTACTACTCTGTTCTCCTTTAAATACCTCTCCAAGATCCTCTTCTACTGTGGTGGCTATGGGAAACTATCAGATAATGGCGAGGTAGTGATTTCTGATATTAAATAAATAAATATATTGTAAAGTGTAAATGACTCAAAACCATCTAGATATGCTCACACTGGGTCTATATAATGACCTGTCACTGTTACCCTCTATCTCCTTACTTATTATCTGCAGTTGTGTAGCTGCTACACTCACTTGTTGCATCTAGTGTTAAATTAGATTGTAAACTCTTTGAGGTAGGGATTGTCTCTTACTATGTGTTTGTACAGCATCCAGCATAATGGACCCCTGATACTGACTAGGGCCTCTGGGAACTCTGAAACACAAGTAGTAATAACCTAAATCAGGCTGAAAGATTGCAAAAGCTGAGTTGTTATCCCAGGGACCTAAATCCTGCAAAACTTGATGGGTTTGGTTGATCGTGACCAGTACAAACCCTGGATTTTCAACTAAATCTCCTACTGAAATTTTGAGTGTATTTGAATTTGGATTTCAAAGCAAAACTTAGAAGGAGCAAAGAGAAATAAAACATTCTTTGTGAACTTCCTGTCAACTTACTTCTACCTCCAGCTTCTTGCCATGATGGCCAGAAAATTTTGACATAAACAACAATATGAATCAAATATGAAATTTTCACCATTGTTTTCTCTCTGATTGTGACCAGTTCTATTACAAACCAATATCTACACTAAAATTTAATTTAAAAATAAAAGAGCACTTCTTGTTCTGCTACTCTAACAGTGGGAAGGGATAGTCTGGGATTCTAAACCCTACTCCATCCTGAATATTCAATATTGAAGCAGGATAGGAGGAGAGAAAAATAGTGTTTCCAGAGCAAACAGTCAGAGTTTGAGTCATAGAACTCAGCAAAGTTGATGCCTCAGATATTGCTAATTTCACAGAAGAAGGATCTTCTGAACATGACAGAATTGCACATATTGTCCATATTTTCTGGGTAAACAGAGGACTTCAATCTCCAGAAATGTTTGCAGTATCTTGGAGTTTTCCCTCCAATAATAATAAAGATAATAACACTGAAAAATTATGCTCATTAAACTTCTTTCCAACTCAAGATCTAAGTCAAGAAAAATAAGTTAAAGGAACTGATGCCAACTTCTCCCCTGAAGTGCACATTTTGCACAGCATTTTCTTTTCAAGGCTAAATTGAGGCCCCTTTTGCAATTCACAAGACCAATAAACATAGCAGTGGGGTTTTAGCCTGCAAGAGTGTGTTCATAGCAAGAAGAAATTACTCTTCACCTTCAATTCTTGTTTCTACAATTTCATAATTTGGTGACAAATTTATTTTACCTAAGTGCAAATTAGATCACTGCCTCCTGATTATCGTCAATAACAGATCAATCTGCTTTTGTGGAAAATTTTGGCAATTGTTTTCTTTTTGTGAAATCAACAAAAGTTAGATGAGAATTATAGATTTCCACTCAGGACCTTTTGGGTCTACTCTGTCCTTCTGCTCTTTTAAATTCTTCCTTGCTGTGTTTTTAAGTAGGGATTATACAGGCCAGGTCCTTTAGGCCCATTTGAAAATTGCAACCATAAAGAAGTTAGGAATATTGAGTTATCTGAAAGTCTCTCTTTCTCCCTACCTGCAAATACACAAGAGGGTATCCTTGCATTTCTGAAATATCTGCTTCCAGAATTCAGGACCTTCTCATTTAGGTACATTTTCATGTGTGCGCCTTTTTATTATCTCTGGTTCTTAAAGCAAGAAAAATATGTCTGCCTGTAAGGGATGCTTTCTGGGTGACTGAATTCCTGTGGGTAGTAGGTTGGTATCTTTGTAATGACAAGTCATGGACTTATTATTCTGAGTGCAGTAGTTGTTTTCAAGTTGCGTTATTGAAGATTAATGAAGCATATGTTCTTTACTGTGCAGGTAGTTAAAAAGATGCATTTTCTTCAATGGAGTTGTCGGAATGAATTAATGCCAACCAAGAGTACTTTCCAGAGATGTTTGTGGCTGTTCTATCTTTAGGCATTGTTTATGAAGTTGGCAGCGTGAAAGATAGAGTTGTTATATTCTATTAGTTAATGTGTTTTAAACTGAACAATAAAATTATATACTTGTGTGTACAGCAGGCAGTATTGTAAATTGTCTTCTGTATAACATAGGTTTGGGGATAGTCTGCAGAAACTACATTAGTCATTACCTTTGAGTAATGAATGTTGCCGTAAACATGACACCCCCTTTTCCACATGAACGTGGACCACAAATTTGTTCAATTACTCTGCATAGGTGTGTTTAATGTTTGATCATTGGTTTGAAATTGGTTTACACTCTAATAGATAACATTGTTGGTCAAAGTCTTTGGAATGTTGCAAGGATGGGTTTTTAGTTTGTTCTGCAATTTCACCTCCAGGATACAGTCTATACTTGGTTGTGTTGTCAATACATTTTTGTAACCTTTTCAGTATTTTTTCTATGAAAGTATTTTCCATGGTCTTACTTTCAGTCACCCATAGGTAGGCAGGCTCACCAATTTTAGGTCTGTAATTGTGAAGCTGGGAAGCAGTATGACAGTACTCTCTAGCTGTTGAAACCACAGACATAGGAATCTGGAGTGAAATCCTGGTCCTGCTGATGTAAATGACAAAACTCCCATTGATTTCAATGGGGCTAAGATTTCACCCTTGGCTACTATTTCAGGCTCTGACAGAGACTTCCCATGTGACACTGGGTAAGTTATTCAACCCCCTATGCCTTGGTTTACCCATCTGTCAACTGCAGACAACAATACCCACCCATAAAGTGCTTTTTAGATCCGGGGAAAAGACACTAATATGAGTGGAAAATATAATTTTTATCTATTTTGGAACATTGTATTTTCTCTATTTCCATTTGCAAGGCAACTTGTTCATTGCTTTGCAGACACTGATTCTCTTTCAATCGCTCAATGACTCTAGAAAGAGTAGGGTCAAGCCATTTTAAACAATTGTGTGATGAAAATAGTAATTAATTATCTTAGGGTTAGAGACATTAAGACCAGCTCATTGGGACTGGTTGCGCTGGGCACATGTGTGTTTGCAGGATCATGACCTAGATTTGACTTCACAGTAGAGGTGAGCAAATATTCTACAACAAATAATTTATTTGCCAAATTTTTTTTCTCTTTTTTGTCTTGTATTTATTAAAACTCGTTGATTTTTTTTAAAAATCATGGATATTTCTGCAAATTTAAAAGCATGTTTGTTCCATTCTTTTTGGTAATTTTTTTCCTGAATTTCATTTGAGAAAAAATGTAAATGAAAATATTTATACTAGTCCTTGGAAACATTCAAAACTGAAATTTTTAATTTTGAAAAAAATCCACCCTGAAACTAAGTGGACCAATCAAAATTGGCAATGCAATGGTCTAAAAAAATGAAAACTAAAACCATATATTCCAAACTGTAGTTAACAGAATTAGCAATAGGCTAAATACTTTCCTAATAATATAATTTTAAAAAAAAAAAATTAAAGGATAATCTTGGAAAAATTCTTTTCCAAAAGGTCAAAATTTTGAACCAAAAATATTTGTTTGAAAAGGTTAACTTGCTTTTATATTCAGTATTTAAAAATACTGACAAATATTTAGGCATGCAGATTGTGTGCAACAGTTAATTGTAAATATTCATGATTCTTATTATGTTGATTATTTACTTGTCACATGGCAATGTTTGTGTTCATTGAGAGCTGATTTATTAATGAAGCCTGTGATTCCAGAAAGACACATGCATGTTAGACATTGAAATCAGTGGAACTACTTTGTGTGTAAACTTAAGCACCTGTGTAAGTTTTTGACACACCTTCCAAATGTCGTGCACCTGGTGCGACATTCACACATGCAGACCACCCCTTGTGCATTGCTACAGCCCAGCCTGAAGGTTGTGTGTCCAGCTGGTTGTGTGTCCAACCTGAAGGTTGTGTGTCCCAGAGTCTGTTCTGACAACTGCTGTGCAGGTACCCAAGTGACCTCTGTCTCACTGCTCCTCTGGCTGGATCCTAGTGGGTTGAAAGCACCTGGAAGGGCAAGCAAGCTGTGGTGGTGGAAGCAGCAGCAGCAGAAAAACGGAGGTGGCAGCAGAAACAGAAGGAGCCCCGGGCTCCTCCACTCAATAACCAGCTCTTCCTCCCACCTTCGCTCTTATTCACTGAGCACCCCCTCTTGAACAGGCCCAGCTGCCCACAGCTTCCATCCAGTCCCCAGCTCCACTTCCTTTAACAGACTTCTACTCCATCTTTCCTCTCCTGGATACACCCCCAAACCCAGCTTCCCTTAGCTACCCCCAGCTTCTTCCTGCCACTTCCACCCATCCAGTGCCTCTGGCAGCCTCAGCTGCTCCCACATGCCATATGGACACCCCACAAACAAATCTGCCCTGGTTTCCCACTTCTCCCCCACCCTTTAACGCCACAGTGGCCAAGTTTTGTGATGCTTCATGTCCTTCCCCCACCATTCCTTGGGTATACTGACCTTAATTTTTATATGATCATTTTTATATGACCCTTGTTTGGCAGTATGTAAATTATGTACTTTTCATTTCTAGAAATTATTTGCAAAAAAATGTCATACGTGGAGCCACACAAAACTCAGCAGCTATGGTTATTGAAGGATCAGGGCTCAACACACCATAAATTGCATATTTAAGTATACATAGGTGGACAGGGGGAGTTCAAAACTCATAAGACACACCAAAATACCATGTAAATATTTTAAAAAAAAAACCTCATGATTGAGTGGCTGATCTCATGATTTCTTGGAGTCTGACTCATGCTTTTTGAATTTTGGTGATTAGCAATACAGATTTAACAATTCTTTTGCCACTATCAAGTTGATAATTTGCTTTTTGTGAGTAGTTGTGCTCGTAAACCTGTGTGTTAGGATATTCCTAGAGAGTGAACAGAAAAGGCTTGTAACCATAGTCAAATCAAAATTTACTTTCATATTTAAATGTATGTGGACAATTTTTCAATTTGTTTTGCTCACAGTAAACGGAGTTGCATGACTCTCAGCAAGAAAGGGAAGGAGGAAATGTATTATCGTTTATTAGTAGTACTGCAGTAGCATGTTGAGGCTTCAATCATTGATTAAGTACTGTTCACACAGAATGAAAAAATAGTTCCTGCCCCAAAGAGTCCTATTCCTGCAATTCACTGTGAATGGGGCAGTCATGTCCTTGTGCACAAGTAACTGCAGGTTGGGGGTCTAATTATGCTGAGACACAACAGAACATTCAGGAGAAGTGCAAGACTACAGTGAGACAATTAGGATTTGTCACAGCACACCAGGTTCTTAACTATTGTCATGTGTTTTGCAGACATCACCACAGATGTGAATTTAAGGAGAGATTTGAAGTTGAAACTGTCATTAATCCCAGTTCAGGGTTAGATCCAAAGGCCACTAAAGTCAGTTTTTTTTACTGAAACTCTTATTTATTACCCCTTTTTCACAGTGTTTAATATATTTCTCATAACTCGGTGCATTTTGGAATGCACTGTTATAATAATGTGAGAAAATCAGGAACTATTTTTTAAGCAGAGCAGGAACTCTTGATAAGAAAATATTCTGTTACAAAGGGTAAAATCATTGCCAGGACCTTCCCCAGTCCAGACACAGTAGAACTTTTATATTACTTACAACCTGCTTTGTTGACATTCTGCTAACATTGCATGTATTGTATATTTTCTTTTCACGTGTATAAATAGCATGTGGAAAGAAGGACACTATTTAGGGAAAATACTAATTAACATTAACAATAGAAAATGGGAGCGCTTATGTTTCTAAAATTTGAGGCTGGTTATTCAATAATAAAATAGCTCTGTCATTATTAGTTTGCAATCCCTCCTTTCCATTGTCTGCCACACATGCAGTATTGTTACTCATGTCTCCTGTCTAAACGTGGTTTCACTCCAAAATTCTATATTGTTTGCTAGCTCCTTGTTACAAAAGCTCCCCAGCTCTGGAGTTTATCTGGCAAAGCTTCTCTCTACATAAGAGGAAAGCTTCTCTCTACATAAAATGAGGTTTTGAAGGAATAAAATGTATTCTATATTGGGTGCACTTTGATGAACATCCTGCTAAATATTGTGTATTAGCGTCTGGTAATCCTAGAAAGCCAAAAGCTTGGTCCAAACTTCTATTAATCATTAGTAAGTAGTGTATGCTGTATTTGATGCATCAGTTAGGTGTGTGTTTGGATAGCTTAAAGGGAAAAATTAGTTGCCGGACAGGTGCCAATCCTAGTCACTTTATCTAGGGACATGACACTATTTCTGTGACTAAGGCAAGAAGAGTTTAGGACTATATTAGTAACTCTAATAAATACTTGTTGCCAACCTGGTGGCATAGCAATAACAGTCCATAGGCCCGGGTTTAGGAAAAGTATTGGGTCTTCTGCTTTCAAGACTGGTGAAGGTCTCAGGTATATCATAGAGATCATATGGGTCTGATTTAGCTCCTTACCATACATAAGGGATAATGGGTGTGGACCCTCCAGTTTTGGGACATAAGCTAATCTTGGCTGGTAGAGGTATTTCACCTGTGGGCAGGACACGTGACTGCTGACTTCAGGATTTTTTGTAATTCCTCTGGCCACTGTTGGAGAAAAGATATTGGACTCATTGGCTATTGGTCTAATTCAGTTTGGCAGTTCCTGTGTTCCTAGGTATAATAGCTGCTCTCTTGTTTGTTTGTTTTTCTTTTAAACCCGCTCTGCACTTGATCTGCCCTTGATGCTTTCTGAGCCATCTGTTACTTCTTTGCTCATCTAACACTCACCTTGTCTCTTCCTCTGAACACTGTTGATACAAGAGCCTTCTCCTCTGCAGCTGAAATATTCTTCTTGCATCTTTCCACCTCATCGTCTCACCATTCTATTTCAAATCTGAGCTGAAAAAGTAGGATCCTATGAACTGTTAAGGACCCCAGTGCAAAGGTGGAATAGCACCTTTGAGACTCTCCCCTGACCTCCCAGTTGGTGTGCAGGCCAGTTGTGGTGCCATGCCTGCTCCCCACCAGCAGGGGCACATATCCCAACGTTGCGATTGCAGGAACTGCAATTGTGAATTGCCCTTGCAGAGGCAAGAATTCTTAGCTTCCTTCCCTCACCGTTTGCCATCACAGTCTGGCAATATTTAAACATGAGGTGACCCCAGCTTTTTGTGCTGGGGTTGACTCATGCTATTACTTGTGTTTGCATTGTTCATCACTGTTGAGTGGTTTGGAGCAGTTTGAAAGACAATGACCAAAATCAAATGGGATTGTATTATCTTTGTTTCATTGCCATTACGGCCTGCAGGAGAAGTCCAACAATCCAACCGTATCAAAGGAGAGAAGGGGTGTGGAAGGTGTAGGAATCAGTGTGGGCACCAGGGACTGTAACAGGGGAAACAGAGAGGAAGAGAGCAAAATTCCCAGAGGAAAAAAAATGAAAAAAAGGACAAAGGAGGAACAGGAAAGAAAAGGCATTAGAAGCCATAAAAATCCAGTGCTGTCAGCTGAAAACTGGGGCGACCCCATTATATTAATGACAGGAAACTGTACCTCTATTGGCTTTCACTGTCAAAGCTCCAAGCAGCTGCTGTTGCAGGAAGGTGACTGGAATGTGGGTGAAAATATCTAAGACACTGTACATTTGTTTTGCAGAGAGAGAATTTAGGCAGGGAGTGAGGATTCATCTGTCATTATCATATCCTCTGTCAAATGTATGTTGCCCTTGGCAATGGGTGCACAGTTACTAATTTAATTTTTGTTGTTCAGCAGCTCTGTTTTCTTCCTTGGTTCACTTAGCTGCTGTGATTAAAAAATAACTAGATTAGAAAATAAAATTTAAGAATACCTTTTGATTCCTGGTAGCCCACATCAACTGGCACTTAAAATGTCAGGTGCAAACAGATTGCTTGTTACTTGCCATACAGTTACATAAAGGCAGTAGGGAGGGGACCTAGCTCACTGTCCCTGTTCCAGATAGAGCTATGTATCTGTTTTTGACAAAAACCTGTTGGAATTGTGTGTCATAGCAGCCTCTGCCCAGCAAGGTGAGCCATGCTCCAGGAATTGTGTTTCAATCAGTGGTTTCTAGGAGAATTTTTCTTTCCCCTCTGTATTTAAAACCATGTTGATTATTTAATATTCAAGATGAGGACACCAGACTTTCTTCCCCTGGGGTTATGTCTCACGTTCATTACAGTTGCTATTACTCCTGGCCTTGCCATCACTAGCTTTAAGTTTGGTTCTGTTTTTGCTTCAGCATAAATCACAAGCGAACTCAACGATAACAATTTTACCTTTAAAGGCTGGCATATGTTGAGTGGACATCAGTGATTTCATGAAAAATACTAGTTTTGCACTCAGTGTGCCTTTGATCCGCTCTCATTCACACCAGTGTAATTCTATTGACTTCAGTGTCATTAATCCTGTTTAATAGCACTGCAACTGGCAAGGAAATCAGGCTCTGTAGGTGTTCGCTTCCTAAAAGAGAGAGAGAGCATGACACAGCGGATGGGGCACGGACAGACCTGTGAGTCAAAAAACCTGTGTTCTATTCCCAGTATGAGCTGGGGATAGTAGGAGTGGTGTTTTTTCAAGCCAACAGGTATAAGTGAAAGTGGCACACCCAATGATCATTCACCACTGTTCATAACCTTCCTCTGCTCTGCTATTATTCACCTTTTATACTTATATATATAGTTTTAGATAGCTGGTTGTTTGGGTCAATGGCTGTTTCTTTCCATTATAAGTATTTGTACAGTGCCTAGCACAATAGTACCTCACTCTCAGTGGGGGTCTCTAGATGCTACCGTAATATGAGTGATAATGCTAATGGCTGATTTTCAGAGGTGCTGAGCAGCTTCTATTCCTGTTGACTGAAAATCAAGGCTGTCATGTATTTGCATTTAGTTAAAATTAATTGATGGAATTAAACAGAGGAAAAATATTGTACATATAATACACTAATCATTAACTGTAGAAAGCACATACGGGTGTGCGATGCTGTTCAAAATAAAGCAACATTTTTAAAACAATTTCTTCTGTGCTTTCCGCTCATTTAGTATTTTAAAGATGTAATAAATAACACTGCTGGATACGATTTCAATAACATGAACAATTCCTGTGTATCTGAAGCGCTATTCTTTGGCCTCCTGCCTCTCAGGATGACTATAAGTCATGCCATGAGCTATTACTTGTACTGTATATAATTTCCAGTATCCATTGAGATCCAATCACTCCTCTGATAAAGTGATTTTCAGACTATTTCAGCCGTGCTTACATAGCTGTTTGTGTATGTGTCTGTAATTTATCTGTTTGTTATAATTCTAATAAATGAAAAGAAAGTGAAATGCTATTATAAAGCCCAGCATGGTAATCCGTTTGTTGTTATCACTGATCATGAGAAGCATTTTAAAGTCTCCATTTCCCTTAGAGGTACACACTACATTTTCAGAGTTGCATGGGAGTTAGCCATTGATTCTAATGAAGACGAGGGCCTGTAGAAATGAAAGAGGCCACAATCCAGCAAAGCACTTAAATGCATGTATAATTTCAAGCATGTGAAATACCTTTTACCATCTGGGTGACTTCTCACATGCACAAAATTAGTCAGGCCAATTGAGGAAACTATTTAAAGGATTGGGACCTTCATCTTGATCTATAAAACCTAAAGTATCATGAGTAATGTGATCTTGATTTGGCGATAGGAAAAGACATTTTTAGTTTTAAGTTATGCATACAAACCAAAGCAAATTAAAATGTAGACTAATATACAGGCAAAGGATAATGGACATATAACTATTTGTAGCAACTAAACCTTCCAGGAGAACAATCATGAAATTAATTTGATAGTTTACACAGTAATATCAATGGGAACAGTTCCTCAGTCAGTGGTCAAACAGGTTTCTAACACTGATAGATATGAGCTAGGAAAAGTATTGAATTTTATTTCTCATTAGCCTTTTTTTCAAGAAATTGCCTCTTAATAATTTCCCTTCATGTCCAGTGCATAAAGGTATCTGTGTGTTCGAATTTAATTTATATCCCAATGATGTTTTATGCGTTGTCTTATCTGCATCTCATTACTGTCATTAATAAGCACACCAATACATATCGTTACAAGGTTATTTGGGACAAATGTAAAATATGTCTCCCTTATATTGTAAATATGATAACTCCTGGCAGTGCATTCCTCCTGGATGGACACAAAAGTTACCTGTTCCATTAGATATCCTGGTTGCACTCAGCCACCAGAGTATGTTGTAAATACAGCTCTATGGAAAATTGTGCATGCAGCACAATCTAAATGAAATTCCTTTCTCATATAATGGGGTGCAATCCAACCCAGTGCAAAGGCCTCTGCACTGCTTAAGCTGTATTTTGAAGGCTTAATAGGTCTAAGTGGTATGCAGTTCTTGTGCAGGCTCTCTGCTCAGGGGTTAATTTCACCCTTTCTGAGTGAATATAAAAATCTTCTCTTCACAAGATCCAGATTTGCATATTTTCATGCAGTAAAACAGTAGTTTGCAAAAGTAGAAAGTGCTTTCAACAGCATCCAGAACACAGCCCAGAATCCTTCCCTCAGGCCACTGACTAGATAAGAACCTCTCCACCCTGGGTGGTCTCATCTCAAAATACGCCTGTCTGCCATCTTAACTTCAGACAGTGTAATCCGTGGTTGCATATTTTGACAAGCATGGGGAGCCCATCAAAATGTTCTCTCTGTGGGACCAGGGGTGAAAACTGGGGGAGGGTGGGCACATTTTGATGAGGTCTCCATAGCCATCAACATCTGCCCTTCTGTACACTTCACGCCAACCCCGGATATCACACAGCAGAGTCCTGACAAAGTCTGGGTTCTATGGTGGACAAAAATACCTGGGATCTGAATGAGAGGGGCTTTCTGGAGGCTTCATCCCCATCTACCACAGTTCAGTCTCACATAGTATTGCAGAATCCTTGCACTGATTCAGTGTACACAGAGAAAAGGAAACACTCACTGAAATTTGAGGGCAAAGGGCAGGTTAAGGTCAGGGGATTCACTGAGATGTCAGTTCCCCAACGCACATGTACACATGCCCACAAGATATGTTCACAGCAATTTGCACATGCTTCACGTCAAAAAGGTCACATTTTGATGCAGGGCACATTTCAGCATGACAGTTAATCTGTAAAGACATGGATCCATTAGCCTTACTTTCTAAATCCCAGGTACACTGAGTCAATAGGAGCTTCAGTGGAGGAGATTTATTCCCTATCCTATGGATGAAATTCATCTCTAGCCAAGGACCTGTGCAAGGCTTATGTGCTGCTTAAGACCTGCTTAGCCCCTCCAAAATAGAGCTTAAGCAGGATATAAGTGCTGTACTGGGCTTGTACTGTTTTCTCTGCACAGAGTTGAATTTCATCCTATATGCTTTAATTAGATGGCCCTGAACCAAATTCCCAGCTATGTACAACTCCAAACTGAGGGATGGTTTGGAATCCAAAACTATGTCCAGATCCAAATTTAGCAAATGGCCCCTATCTTTATAATGAGCAGACTCCAGCCCTCATCCTGGCATTATAAGTGTTTTGATCTAAACTCTGTGGCTTGAGGCCATCTCTAATTCTATCAAGTTTTTTCGGAGGACAGACCTGTGGCTTACTTGGAATAAGAGAGAGAGAAATAATCTTCAAGAGCACTTGCTAAATGAGGCATTGGAATATAGAGGTGGGGATTTCGGTTCCCAGTTCAAGAAGGGTGCAACAGTAATCAACATTGGACAAGAAAGCTAGTACATTTTCAGTTTATTAAAGAAAATTGTAAAAAATCCATTGCAAGGCGTGCATTAGTAAAATAAGTCCAGTTATTTTCCCATGATGTAGAAGGCAAAGTCTCACATCCCCAAGCATTAACTAAGTAGCTTCGCAGAGCTGAATAGCTTAGCCCCACTTTAATTGGTACAATAGTGTTACTACAAACAAGCCATGTTAACGGCTATTGTCTGCGTACTAGACCCTAGGCAACAATTAATTTTGTGTGTCATGCCAACAAATATTTCATTTGGTTTCTGATATGTCACTGCCATTAGAACAACTTATGTAAATACAATATTCTAATAAAATACATAAATTAATAAAACCAACCGCTGCTTAATATGAATTTGTGACAAGAAAAATAAGAAAATCTATATATTCCAATATGCTCAACTGAATTTGCTCAGCAATTCTGCTAAACAAAAAGGACAATAATGCAAATTTAAAATTTCTAGCTAGCCTAGGTGAATTCGGCATTATTGTCTGGATGATTTCTGGGATTGTTTCATGCGTTGTAAGCATGCCAAGGGCTGGTGATGCTGTGGAGGCCTAATCCTGTAAGGTGCTGAGTGAAGCCAGGCTTCCTGAATGGGATTTGAGGGTCCTCAGAGCCCTTTTGGACCTGTTCAGCACCTTGTACGATTCAGTCCTAATGCATTGTGCTCAACTATTGATGTACAACACTACAACACTATGGAGGTACAGCTTGGTTCAGAAAGGCAGTTAGCAGTTTCACGTCTGTAAAATTTATGCTGATCTTGTAAGGTTTCCACCACTTTCTGCCTCCAGTTTCAGACAGAACCTAGCAGAACAGGAATATGAAAATGACACTAATTGTTGGCACTAACTGACCTCTTTTGAATTTCAGTTCAGGTCATGTTAGCATTTGGGTGAACTTTTGGGTTCATTTTTATTTTTTCTAATTGTTTCACCTACTTCAACTATTAGCCCCATTAGGAGAGGAGGGTGAGAATATAAGAACGGCCATACTGGGTCAGACCAAAGGTCCATCTAGCTCTTTCTTCCAACAGTGGACAATGCCAGGTGCTTCAGAAGAATGAACAGAACAGGTAATCATCAGGTAATCCATCCCCTGTCGCCCATTCCCAGCTTCTGACAAACAGAGGCTAGGGACACCATCCCTGCCCACTCTGGCTAATAGCCATTGATGGACCTATCCTCCATGAATTTACCTAGTTCTTTTTTTGAACCCTTTTATAGTCTCATTCAGCACTGATTTCTTCTGCCTATTATTCATGAGCTCTGGCTTGGAGCATATCCAATGCTCCTTGTCTGATAGTAGATATGTCATGTGGTCCTCAAGGGTTGAAAAAATGAGCAAAGGAGTCTTTTGAATTCCAGTTGGTGTGATGGGTGAAGCACCATGCAGAAGGGTAAACACTTTGAGAGTTAATTTTCCTTTTTGAGTATGATTTGCAGGGTTTGTGAGCTGAGAGGGGTAGTTGCCTCACTGAGAAATGCTTGTACTAAACTTTCAGGGTATGTCTGTCACAATGGGTCTAGATGGTGGAAAAACTGGAGATATTTTTCCGTTAGTACTTGAAAGCCACATCATGATGCTGGCTATACTCCTGCACCGGGAAGTAAGGGGGTGTAAGGAGTCCCCTTTGCACATGTCATTCACATTACTGGTAAAAGTGCATGATGGGGGATGGGTGCGTAGTGGGCAGGTAAGCACATAAAGTGGGAATACCCTGTTGCCGTCCCCTCAGTGCAGCTCAGCTAGTGAACAGGGGGAAGTAAGCTGTGCCAGGAAGAGGGCTGGCACAACTTACTTCCTCCATGGAGCAAGATCGTCAAGAGCACAGTCACAGTTCTGCTCCTGGGGCAGTATGGCCGCTCATGGCTTCTAACTCAGAGTGGACTGCAAGTGCCAATTCAGCCCTGAATAACTGAGTTTCTTAAAGGAAGGCTCCCCCAGTCAGCTAGTACATAGCAGGAATGAGATGCATCCTCTGCTCCCTGTTATACTCTTCCTTACACTGGATGCTCATGGTAGCAAAGTGGTGAGCACATGAGGAGAGATCCTGAGCAGGATTTGTGCCTACCTGACCAGATCAGTCACTGACTTTGGAAAGTAATTCCCCTCTGGAGTCAATAGGAGTTGCTCAAATGGAGGGCTTCTAGGGTCACTCCCCACACAAGTTTTGAGAAACAAAAGAGAACCAGCTCTTATTATTTGATTGTTATTATTACCATTGTGTTTAGGAGCGCTAGTCCAGCGCAGGACCCTATTGTGCTAGGTGCCATATAAGCACAGAACACAAAGACAGTCCCCACCCCGAAGAGCTTACAGTCTAAGTAAAAGACAAGAGACAACAGGTGGATACAGGCAGATAGATGGGATTACACGGAAATAATGAGATTATATTATATATATCACTGTGACTGGGGTCCCAGGGAGCCACACTGAAGTTACTCAATTAGGGTGAACTGCAAAGAATGGGGCAGACAATCCCCAAAGCTGGTGGATATTCCAATACTCAGAGTTACCAAACCAGCACAAAACAGCTTCTATAATACTTTACTGGTTACACAGAAGCCAACAACACAGTTCCCTCAAAGCAAACCAGCCTTAGGCCTTCACCCACCAAACGAAAGGAAATTTCAAAATGAAAGGATTTTTTGTCTCTGACTCATTCACTTGTAATATCTGAAATACTTGAACCCAAAGGGTCTCCAGTTAATACCAACCAAGCAGCCCAGCATCTTGTTCCAAACATCCCATTCCCGAGGCAGACACTAAATACTTTACACAAAGTTCTATACTATATAAAGAATGCTTTTCTCATGAAAGTCAAAGTTTGAGATGAATCACCAGCTGTTCCTAACTCCTCCTTGTTCATTGCCATCCTTTGCTTCACAGTTGTTACCTATCACTGCAGATGCAATCCCCTCTTATGTGGTTTGTAAAATATTCTTTAGGCAGTGTGAAAAACTAACATTTGGATTCCTCCTCAAACAAGTCAAGGCTGCTTCATTGTGGCAAGTTGCATAATGAGCTGCAGGGATGGTGAATTCTGTTTCATTGTTATTTCTTCCATTAAGGACATTGATCTTTAGGGGGGATTGAGAGATCTGTGGACTTAATGCACCTTGGACTTTTCTCAGCATTTTTCCTAGAAGAATGTTAGTTCATTAAGTTGAATGTCTCAGTACCAGAAGCCTTTCCCTATGAAATGGGGTATTCATGCATTGCACACAGTATAAATACAGTAAAATAGGGAGTACATATCTCTTCTCTACCAGATAGCATCTTATTCTGTTTCTAAATTGCTATCCAAACAAAAACAAGTATTGCATGCCTAATCAGTGATGGTATTTTGATTTCCTTCTCAGCAATAAGTGCCATAAAACCACCAGGCAATCAGCAGGGGAAAAAAATAGAACATGTTCTCTGGATCTATTTTTAAATGCAAGTAAATTGGCATTTTCCCTTCTACTTACATAAGTTCCAGGTAAGCACAGTACAAATTGACCTTATCACACGATACTCTTTGGAAGAGGGGATTAAAACAGGGGACCAAACAGCTGTTGTTTGTGCCTATCTCCACCCCTTTTTCTCCTGGTACAATATCTTGACTCGGCATGTGAAACAATACCCTCTGCTTAGTCACCTAAACAAGTACCATCTCCAGAGATTCAGCTAGCAGAAGGGCCTATCTGGCATAAGCAGGTTAGCTACGTTCCAGCAGAAGGCAGTGGTACACATATCAGTTATGTGCAACCTATCTATCCAAATATCTGGATCTCTGACTGCATATTGCATCTCATCCAATTGCTACATTATGCGTCCAGCCTTAACGTATACACTTACACACATGATGGACACCATCAACACAAGCTGCTACTCCACGGATTTTGAACACATAGACTCATTCCCTCAATGTTGTATTATATTAGTGGAGAATGTGAGTCACAGTCCTGTGCTTGTTTTTGGAGCAGGGGCGAGGGTACTGTAGCTATCTAGGTATTTATTCTGTGCTTACCTCTGTGGCACCTGAGCACCTAGAAAAGAACAGTATACAGTTGTTTCAGGATGAGAAACCAGAACCTCTTGTGACTTCTGATCCCCACATCAGAGTCCTTAAAGTTCACTTTAAAATGTTGGAACTGATTCTCCTCTTATGTATACGCTGGTGCAAATCAGGAGTAATTCCTACACCAGTGTAAAATGGTGTAAGAGGGGAATGAGGCTGTTGATGATGTTTGTGTTTTCTTGTCAGTGTTAGAGGTACATTTCTGTTACTGAGGTTTCTTATCAGAAAAGTGTAATAGAGTATGTGAAAAGGAGAGCGCCAACCAAATGTCTGCGTTTCTTCTGATAACACTAGTTCAGTAACTAAAACAAGAAACATGCCTTGTTTATTGTCTCATTGCACTGAAACCATCCCCTCTGAAAATCAGCACACCAGAGATCAAGACACAGAGCTCCAGGAAGACAGGCTTTCTTAGTAACTAACATGTAAAACATGTTAGTAGGTGCTTTGCTCATAAAAGTAACGCATGTTCTTGAAAGAAGGCGAGGGAGGCTGGTATTGTCCACTCAAGCAAACAGAAATAACAGCATAGTCTCTTTGCCCTACTAGAGCACAAGTCCATTCACATGAAACATTTTGGGACTCTTCTCCCAGTTGCTGTGAGACAGCCAATTTAAGGAGATAGCCGCAGTATAGACGCATTCTAAAGCATTTTGTAGCCTGTCTTGGAAAAGCCCAAAACTCTTTTTTTTGTTACATTTCCATTTGCAAACTCCATCCCCATCTAGAAAAGCTGTAGTTTTGCCCTTTCATAATAGCCTGTAGAAGAGTGGTGGCAATTTTGGCAGATGTAGAAGAGGCCAGGGTCTGTTCTGGTTTCACCTGCAGAAATGGTCACAGGTCTCTCCAGGGTCCGTTTAAACATTATAAAACTAACTGGGACTCATAATTTCATTCCATGACAATTTTCCAAGCAAAAGAACAGACTTTCCAGCAGAATGACTGTGGATTTATTCAGCCCATATTCAAATATAGCAAGGTGCTTGTCTTCCTCACTCATTCCATTACAATATTAGGATAAGCTATATCATCTGTTAAGCCAAATTTTACCTTATACTGACCATTTCAAACAGTGCTGCTCAGATACCTTTACTGTCAAAAATACTGGTACATTATTGATTATTAGCAATCTAAAGGATGACAAATGTGAGCCAGTTTAGTGCTGCCTAAGAGCAATGAAGCAACAAAGGCATCTGCATATCATTACCACAGAACAAGCTTAGGTATTCATTTAATATTTTATAACGGGTTGTATGTTTTGGTTTCCCCCCAACTGAAACATACAATATTTAAGTAGTCAGCATGAAATAGGTGGTTTCAAATATTTAGGGTCCCATTCGGTTACCATCATGCTGAGTAGTATCTTAAGCACCAGTCCTTCAAACCAGTCTCTGAAAGTGGATTCCCGAGTCCACATGGAGCTCCACTGATTTCAGTGGTATTGGTGGATAAGGTACTGCTCAGCATCAGTAAGGGAGGCAGAATTGGACCATCAGGCATGTAGTTAATTCTACTCATGTGTGAAGTTACGGGCACAAATGTTTTCAGGATTGGGGCCTGAGTGTCTATGCTATGTCAGTTGAATGTTGTAAACCAAATGTATTTTAACTGGGAAAACAATAATTAGCATTATACAAATACCTGCACGTTTTGAATATGTTTATTATTTATGCTGATGTATTTATAAAACAGAGGTGTAATTTGAAAGGCGTGTTTTTATGAGCACTGATAATGTTTTATTGCACACATGATATTAGATATATAGATTAAAACCATTACCGCAGAGTACGAGTGCAAATGTATAGTAAGGCAATTGAATTGACTTTAGCCAAGGGATATTGCTAATGGAATTTGAATGTATGTGACAAGTTTGCAAACATGATATTGCACAATGTACAGCATGTGATAACACAAGATAATCCTTCATTTCATGAGCATTTAGTTATATATAGTAGTTCCCCCTGTGAAGTTTGTTGGTTGAAAGCATAAATTCTGCTGATGTATATACAGGTTTCTATTCCCAGCAATGAACATTCACAAAAGTGAAAAGATCAATGGCAATAACCTAAAGATCAATTTAAATTTTACATTTAGCTAAACGTTTTAGAGTCTGTACAAAGTTTACAACAAGCATTGCTTCATGTTTAGAAAAGGTAAATGAACACAACTATTGTCTATACCAAAGTCTGTTTGCAGTAATATTTAATCATTTGTAGAACTTGGAAGTTCAAGGAGTCATATATGTAATGCAGTGTTATTCTGACACACCATTCTTTGCCCTGCCTGCAGATTGTTTTCTTGATCTATTGAAGGCATTATGAGATGACCAGTAATTAGTGTTATAAGACTAACTGATGGTAATATTGTGAGCAATCCAGGCTTTCTAAATTGCTAATTTACAATCCCATTCCAAAATATCTGACACTATAAAATCAGGTCACTATGGAGGCAGGAATCTATAAATATAGTGCCTATGTCATATCCCATCATCTCCAAAAGGATCATGCTCTCTGTCTGTTTAAAAGAGGTTTACATATTCCTTATAATACATGTATGATAAATTAAGCCCTACTTTCTAGACCTCTCTAAATGGAATGCACTGAAAACATAATAATGATATAATTAATTACAGTCATATTCTTGTAGAAAAATTACACCTTTTTCGATTAACATGAAATATAAGTGTCAAATCAGTAATAAAATCCTGATCAATAAAACAATAATAACTATGTTGTTAAAAGCGGACCTAGAAAGGTGTTCATGGCAACATATTTTAGAGGTTAGAAACCCTTTTAAAATAAACGGATTTCATCTTTACACTATGTCATCTAAATCATTACAATGTTTGTGTATACAATTATCATCAGACGATAAATTGCAGCTATTGAATGGATTAAGTCTGAACTTTTTTACCTCATAAATCTGAGTTTGTCATAGCTTTAGAAAATGCTTGTGTAACAATCAGTTGATTACATGGCATTAGCAGATGTATGTATGTTAACTGGAAAATATGAAAGGGGCAGGGTAATTCAAAGTTCATTGGTAGAAGTTTATAAAATTTGCCTGACAATCTCTTAAGTTAACACTTTCAATACACTTTTCTAGTTGAAAATTGTTTTCTATTTTGATTTCTGTTTTGCTCCCTATTTTAATGCTACAGTTACAATCTAAGTAATAGAAAAAGATAAACAATATTAGAACAAATAATTTACATGGATACAGCTGCTCTGCTGTAGAATAAAAGATCTTCTAACTACTCCAGTGAGAATCAGACCCAAGGTAGGGAGAAAATATGTAGGTGAGAGGGATGCAGAGAGTTGACTTTTCAACGCATAAATAAAAAAACACCCCAAGAACCCAACAAATAATATTTTGTTAGCAAAATTGGAAGAGTACCTAACAGTGAAATGGTAATGGATGAGACAGAAGTCTCTGGATGCAAAAACATGAGATTTCTATGAATAGTCTTCATGAGGATTTCCACAGAATTCTTCTGAATCTAAGGCCCTGATCCTGGAAACAGAGATTACTAACATTATTCATGTGGGTAGGTATGGGTGGGAAGAGGGCCTAAGATTGTATCTTCAAACTAACTTTCTACCTCTTATATCAGAGGGTAGCCGTGTTAGTCTGGATCTGTAAAAGCAGCAAAGAATCCTGTGGCACCTTATAGACTAACAGACGTTTTGGAGCATGAGCTTTCGTGGGTGAATACCCACTTCGTCAGATGCATGTAATGGAAATATCCAGGGGCAGGTATATATATGTGTGCTAGCAAGCAAGCTAGAGATAACGAGGTCAGTTCAATCAGGGAGGATGAGGCCCTGTTCTAGCAGTTGAGGTGTGAAAACCAAGAGAGGAGAAACTGGTTCTGTAATTGGCAAGCCATTCACAGTCTTTGTTCAATCCTGAGCTGATGGTGTCAAATTTGCAGATGAACTGAAGCTCAGCAGTTTCTCTTTGAAGTCTGGTCCTGAAGTTTTTTTGCTGCAGGATGGCCACCTTAAGGTCTGCTATAGTGTGGCCAGGGAGGTTGAAGTGCTCTCCTAGAGGTTTTTGTATATTGCCATTCCTAATGTCTGATTTGTGTCCATTTATCCTTTTCCGTAGAGACTGTCCAGTTTGGCCAATGTACATAGCAGAGGGGCATTGCTGGCATATGATGGCGTATATTACATTGGTGGATGTGCAGGTGAATGAACCAGTGATGGTGTGGCTGATCTGGTTAGGTCCTGTGATGGTGCACACCACACCATAATAACTCTAGCTCAGGAACCAATCCATGCAACAAACCTCGATGCCAACTCTGCCCACATATCTACACCAGCGACACCATCACAGGACCTAACCAGATCAGCCACACCATCACTGGTTCATTCACCTGCACATCCACCAATGTAATATACGCCATCATATGCCAGCAATGCCCCTCTGCTATGTACATCGGCCAAACTGGACAGTCTCTACGGAAAAGGATAAATGGACACAAATCAGACATTAGGAATGGCAATATACAAAAACCTGTAGGAGAGCACTTCAACCTCCCTGGCCACACTATAGCAGACCTTAAGGAGGCCATCCTGCAGCAAAAAAACTTCAGGACCAGACTTCAAAGAGAAACTGCTGAGCTTCAGTTCATCTGCAAATTTGACACCATCAGCTCAGGATTGAACAAAGACTGTGAATGGCTTGCCAATTACAGAACCAGTTTCTCCTCTCTTGGTTTTCACACCTCAACTGCTAGAACAGGGCCTCATCCTCCCTGATTGAACTGACCTCGTTATCTCTAGCTTGCTTGCTTGCTAACATATATATACCTGCCGCTGGATATTTCCATTACATGCATCTGACGAAGTGGGTATTCACCCACGAAAGCTCATGCTCCAAAATGTCTGTTAGTCTATAAGGTGCCACAGGATTCTTTTCTACCTCTTCTGAGTGCAAAGGGAGCCTGTACTTTTATAGTTAGTAATCCTGCTGATTGAGACCACAGAATTTATAGCAAGCAAAAAGTGTCTTAACTGGTTTCAGTTATATACATTTCAAAGTATGCTCTGGACTCTATTCTATTTCATGATTCGGTCTCTTTGGGCCAAACTGTCAAAATGTTTACACAAAATTTGCACAGATTTGTACGTGTAACTGTCTCATATTTGTCCATGAAAAATGGACAACGGTATATACTGAGATGTGTTCGTGTGTGTAAAATGCCTAGTTCAGTTCATGCCAGTGGGTTTGATCTGACACTTTGCAGGCCTGCTGTGGAGACTGCTTTGAAAATGTGTCTGTTAATGGTTAAGGTTATAAGACTATGATTATATACACACATGTATATATTTTATTGCTAACTACAATCCTGTTAATGTTAAATTCAGTTGTGAGAGCACATTGTGATGGCTGTGTCTCTTGCCATTCTAGTTCAGGATACTCTTGCAAAATAAATGAGAATTCTCAGTGAGAATTTCCTGATCAATTGTTTTAAATAATACTTTGCTATTTTTATATGCACTGCTAGAAAATGTTTGGATCCGTTCTCCTAATGTAACTGAAATTAAAGCTCCCCTGGAGATGCTTCAGAATTCAGGAAGACCCTTCATGACAATGGGTGCATGTTTCATTTCCCAAGTTTTCTATACCTGGGGGCATGTCTTGGTGGTCTAAGCATCCAGTGTGGAAGACCTACATACTCTGAGAACCCGAACTCAGAGCCCGCTAGGGTTAACTTAGTCCTCCATCCTCTCAAGGAAATTGAGGACCATGAATACTTTTGTAGTTTCTCTTTGAGATTCATCTGAGGTTGTGCTAGGGTGTCCTTCTTCAAAATTCTCCTAAAGCCTCCTTGTAGTGTGTATGCACTGCTTTTTGGACATTGGACACCTGGCTGGTGGCTGATTTCAGAGACACCATGTACGAAAGTATGTTGGGATCCTTCTGGATGGAACAGGAAATCTTAATTCTGGTGTTTCCTAACTTTTGAGGGCATAACTTTGCAAGTTTAATAATGTTTTTTTAATGCAGGATTGTTTTTTCTGTGAGAGGCGGTGTCTGTTGCTAATGATTATTTAATTAATTATTATAAACAGCTTTGATTATAGTGCTATCAGATAACTGTGTCCCTTTAATGGGCATTCAAGCCTCTACTTGCCCCTAACTAACACTTCCTGGGGCAGATCCTCAGCTGGTGTAAATTGTCACAGTTCTACTGAAGTTAAGGGATGACCATTTATAACAGCTGAGGAACTTACCCATATGTAACACTGGACTACACAGTAGGCTGGGAACTGTGTTAGCCCACCCCATCCTTGGTATAAATTAAAGAAGATTGGGAGCCTAAACAATTTTTTTAATGGTGCATCCATGTGGCCATGGAGGAGTTAACTCAGAAGGCACTACAAAGTCATTTGTCTAGATGTTGAAGTGACGGTCTGTTTGAATTCATGCCATTCCTTCACATTTTAAAAAATCAAACTGTCATAGAGATAATATTGTGGTATCACATGAGTTACCAGCGAACAATGGTCTATATCATAAGAAAAAATATACATATTTTGCCATGAACCTCTGATCACTAGACACTCTGTGCAGAGTGAGCATAGCAACTACATTATCTTTCACCCTGAGGTTAAGGTCATTTTCAAGGATTTCAGGAGAAGTTTGTATTGCAGCTGCCTGCATTTAGAGCTGTCAGAGCTTAGAAAAACCTGCCTGATGGACATGTTCTTGTTTCGTAACTTTTTTTTTAAAGCCATACAAGTCTGGGGAAGATTTAATTAATATCAATGCAGAAACATCTCTGAAAAAATACCATTCTCATGTCTCTATTGTGGGTTTGTTTTATTTTATTTTTTTGTTCTGCTCTTGCACACTTATACTCTTTGCTCATGTGAATTCCGTCCGAGATAAACCCAATAAAATAATGAACGATTCCCATGTGTTTAACCAACTACTCATTCTTTGGTTAATCAACCAGCAACAAGCAAGGTCACTAACTTCCCCATTTTGGAGGGGCTTCCCCAGACATTCAGATCTCCAACAAAACAGCTCATTGCAGCTCATAACTACATTACACTTGGCCTCTTAATGAGCAGATGAACTTTTCTGTCCAGTGTTTTAAGTCTGTTTTTCCAGACTAAAGGGTAACATGGCTATTTCATTCCTGACCTGCTAACATATAATTAGAAGGTTCCTGGAGGTACTTATAATTGAATTATGTAGTGCTTCTAGGAGGTAGAGGAATAAAAAGCAAAGCTCACACTTCTCTTCAGCAGAAATGCAAACAAGGCATTCAGTTATAGTGTAGATCTCCTAAAATTAACTGAGAAGGCATTACAAAGTTATTTGTCTGGATTAGAAAGGATTTTCTATCATACTTGTAAAGACTTCTTTTCCTAATAAAAGTAGATGTTTTTAAACAATGTCCAGTTCGCACAGCCAATTCTGTGGCTGTATAAATTGACTCAGCTCTATCGATTTCAACTGATTTTGCCCTTCTATGCCAGCAGAGAATTTGGCTTAGGATGGGAATGTCCAATACATTGGTCTGAGGCATCTTTTTACCAGATATGAAATATTCAACTAATCAATACGGTGCCGTAATTGGTTGACTATATATTACTGCTGTATGGTCAGAGTTAGCGCTGACCTTTCAAACTTGTGTTGTTTAAGAGGTTTGAAAAGGAGGGGAGATTAACTATAAAAGTCCATTTTCTCTCTGACCATAATTCAACATTTACAGCTTGATTGTCAGACTTCACCTTCTTAAATGCCAACCACACACAAATAATACTCAGTGATACATCTCCTTCACCTCTGATACAAAGCATGCTATCTCAGAGACTGAACAACATCAACTCCTGGATCAAAATCAGCAAACTGAAGTTCAGTCGGGAAGGTGGAAGTAACAGTAGAACAGGGGTGGAAAACTACGGCCAGTGGACAGGATCTGGCCCACAAGCTGCACCACGCGGCTCGGCCCCGCTCCGGCACTCTGCTTGGTGCACAGGGTCAGGAGTCATACTGCTCTGACATTCCAGCAGGGGCGCAGGGTTGAGGCCGCACGACATGGCTCCTGAAAGCCGTGGCATGGCCCAGCTCAAGCTCTTACATGCTCCAATGGGAGCTGCAGTAGCAGTGCCTGCGGATGGGACAGTGCACAGAGCCACCTGGCCATGCCTTCATGTAGGAGCTGGAGAAGAGACATGTCACTGCTTCCGGTAGCCACTTGATGTAAGCGCCGCTTGGATCCTGCATCCCCTGAGCCTCTCCCCATGCCCCAACCCCTGCCCCACCCGGTCTCCAAACCCCTCGCTGCCCATAGCACCCTCCTGTACCCCAAATCTCTTTATCCTCAGCCCTACCCCAGATCCCTCACCCCTAGCTAGAACCTGCACCCCTTCCCGTACCCCTGCCACAGCTCTGAGCCCCCTTCTTCCCTCCAAACCCCTCAGTCCCAGCCCAGAGCACCCTCCCACACCCCAAACTCCTCATCCCCAGGCCCACCCCAGAGCCCGCACCCCCTTCTGCACCCCAACCCCAATTTAGTGAGCATTCATGACCCATCATACAATTTCTATTCCCTGATGTAGCCCTTGGACCAAAAAGTTTGTCCACCCCTGAACTAGAGGGTAGAGAGAGACATTTTGAAGACATAACCGACACCACCTATCATTTTCAGTAGAGGGTACCTAGCCCACCAACCTCCAAATGCTCTGCAGCTGAGGAGTCTTCCTAGAGTCCACCTTGATATTAGACTTCCAAATAGCAACTACAGCAAGTAAAACATTCCATCTTCAGCTGGGAAGAAGACTCTGTTTCATCTTCTCAAGACATGTCCTCCAGGCTAGTCTTTTGTAACATGCTGTATTTGGGAATGCATCCATTGATTCTAAAGCCTGCAGCTGGTGCAAACTGCACCAACCCACCTGTTAAGAAATATAGAAAATGTGTCCCAGTGCTCAGATCTCTCCACAAGCTGCCTATCAAACCCACAATCAACTTCAAAGCTCTAGTCTTGATCTTCAGGGCTCTCAATATGCAGGGACCATCTAGTGACTCCCTCTCCCTCCATAGCCATTATCTGCAGCATCCAAGGACTGTGAAAATTTCAAGACAGGATGGAAGCAGGAGACATCTGTCTGATGAGCTGAGTGAGAAAATTATCCTTACCATGTTCAAGTCAAAACTCAAGGCCCACTTATTTGACCCAACCTTCCCTTCTCACACAGTCTTCTATACCAGCCAATCAGAGTTAAAAAAAAAAAAACAAAACTAGTCTGCTTGCTCTCAGAAGAGGATGAAAGAGAACAGGGAATGTCAACCAAAGACAAACTAAAAAAGACAAATCCAGCCTACCCCTAGACAGAGGGAAATGGAAACAAAACAAAATACCAACTGTTTTCAAACCTCAAAGATCAGCTTGTGTTTATTTCAAATTTTAGGCAAGTTTTGGGCCGAGTCTTGAGTTACCCAAACTGGCTCACGCATCCCTAGTGGTGATAATCTGACAGTTCTCAAAAGGACACTGAATGTTTTATTTAAAAAGTTTATTGGGTTTCTTTGAGTTAATGAATAGTTCCACTAAGTGGTCACAGCAGACAGTTATAAAAAAAGACCCTACATTTAAGGAATAACCCTCCCTCATACTCTGCACATCTCACTATCATTAAAAATAAACTACTGGAATTCGGAGTGAGACTTTCCTTAATTTTTATTGTTCTCAGATGGGGGCCCAGTCAACTACCTACTCCTCTTCCCCTCTGCTACCAGGTTTTCTGTGTGCACCATCTGGCCTTTTCCTGTTCCCTTCAGCAGGGGATTTGAAGGGCTGCCTGCTGTGGTTAATGACTCCCCCAGTCACCATCCCACATAAAGTAAGAGGCAACAGGAAAATTCTCCCAGTTCCTCTGCAACAAATTCCCAGATTAAGAGTGTGCCATAATCTTTACTGTGGCTAGTGTGTGTGGTGTGTGTGTGTGTGCGTGCACCCTGTAGACACCCTGTAGACTCTGCTGGGGTGATCTACTACCTTTGGAAAAACAGGGAGATGATGAAGGAGGTCACTTAATATTAAGAGCCAAAGGTGAGTAAAATACCTGCCATGCTATCTCATTTTCTAATGATGCAAAAGGTACAACAATAAAATAAAATAAATGTTATTTGCTTCATAACTGCAGGTTGGTGCATTAGCTTCAATCCATAATGAACATGACATGGGCTGAAATATAGGTGCCTGAAAATATTAATAATACATAGTACTGACAACAGTTTTGGAGCCATTATGATGTATTGTGTCAATCCCTAGTTTGGAGACATAACAAAGTGTCTCTTTCAAGTAGATGCAGTGATGTACTATGTCAATTTGTAGTTGATACTAATAAGGGTACTCTGTAATCCATTTTAAAAGCATTCAAAGGGAAAAAATTGTAACTTTTATCCAAAGCACATTTTCCTGTGTGACTGTATTTGAAGACAATTTGGTACCCTATCACCAGATATTATTGTTACTCTATCCACAGGTGCAGCATTTAAGGAAATCCTTGTCCCACCTCCTCTTTGAAAATGGTAACTTTGCACTACCATCTTATTGTATTGAAAAAGATAATGTTAGAAAAATATCCATCATGGTTCACTATAATGACTCATGATCGTTAACTGAGAATCCTTAAGTACGTTAGTGATTTTTTTTATTATAAAGTATAGAATGACATCAATAGATACAGCCTGTTGTACTTCAGTCAAATGAGATTAATAAAATACATTGACTGGGTGATGATGAAAATGAAAAATGTGACTCCTCCCCGTCTTCAAATAAATCAATCAATCTGCTGTTTTCATTGTCCCTTTGGAGATGTCATTTTCTTTATGATCTTCTTGTATCTCTCCCTTTGATGGAATCAATATTTTAAATATAAATCAAAATGCAAACCAGGACCCTTAGACATTCATAACTTTGCCATACTTTTCCCTCTAAAGATTTGGTGTCAGTTATAAGTAGCAATTTGACTGGTAACAATACAGCCACAGACAAGCTATACCAATGCATCAATACATGCTAGATAGTCTGTAGAATTAGTGATGTTGGTATATGCTTTTGTTAACCCTAAAAAACATACTGTATACTTCTGAAAGGTGTTTAGGAACAAAAGAAGGTACAGTAAGATCTGACTAATGCAGGGGTCTGCAACCTTTCAGAAGTGGTGTGCCGAGTCATTCATTCACTCTAATTTAAGGTTTCGCTTGCCATTCATACATTTGAACATTTTTAGAAGGTCTCTTTCTATAAGTCTATAATATATAACTAAGCTATTGTTGTATGTAAAGTAAATAAGGTTTTTAAAATGTTTAAGAAGCGTCATTTAAAATTAAATTAAAATGCAGAGCCCCTCAGATCGGTGGCCAAGACCCGGGCACTGTGAGTGCCGCTGAAAATAAGCTTGCGAGCCACAGGTTGCCTACCCCTGGACTAATGCATCTGCAGCCATTGACCTTGCCAAAACATGTGTTTTCAAATAGTGGCCCAGATTCTGTGTTCCATCTAATATTCTTTGTTCTGCACTTCACACAACTCAAAATAGAGGGCCCTGATGCAAACTTGGTTTCAAGTTATCTTGGCACCTCTAGCCATATCCATGGCAATCCTCTGGCTGCCTGAGGACTGGGGGCAGTAAATGTGTAATGTTTTAAATTGTGAATGATTTGAACTCTTCTTTTTAGTATATTCAGTTCTTAGCATGAAGCCTGTTTATCTCACACTCCCCACTTTAATACAAGGACCCTGATCTAAACAGTAAAGAATGAAAATAATATTCATTTCTTTCAGTTAGTGGTCTGGATGCAAAACTTAAAGGAATTTAAAAAACAGCACCTAATTGCCACAAAAGAATTACTGCTCAACTCGAGAAGCAGATAAGTCATATGAATGGCAAAATCAGTCATAAGTACCGCAGTCTCCCCAGTTGTATTTCCCTCAGGATATGGGCCTGAACTTTGGATCTGGAACTGAACATGTTGCTTGGACTCATCTTGAATTTCTATATTTGATTTGTTCTATCATTCTCACTTCTCCATCTGTGTGAGACTTTTTGATTTCTCATCCTGCCATTTCAACTTTTGCCTTACATGTGAGAATCCCAACTGAGCAAAGACTTTATAATCTTTATTTAATGCATCAGTCTTTAGTAATTTAGCAGGCAAATGCTAATGTTTGTAGTCTATTTCTGTAGTGCATTCTACTTATAGACAATACAATGTCATTCTACTTGTGATTTTCCCTCCGCTTTCCCACTGATGTCCAACATCCTTCATTCTTTGGCATCTGAGCAGACCTACAAAATGACAACTTTAGGATCAGAAGGCAAATTAGTTATGCTTTTACCATTTCCCATTCTCATTACATCATTGTCAAGACAATGGATTCATGGTGTGTCATTTCCTGTTCTCATTGCAGTCTTTGCCATGAGAATAAGGTATCAGAATTTCAGTGCTTCATGCATACTTGGAAAAATAATAGTTTATTGTGCTGCTTTCACCTTTTTTGCTGTTCAGTATTTGCTTATTCAGCTATTATCCTACTCATTTGTCATACCCTTAGTAATCTGTGATGACGATAATTCAGGTACAGTACATAATATTGAAATATCTATGCATCCTAATCTTTTTTGCATTTAAAACTATCTTATTCCTTTTTAATGGAAAGACATCAGTTCATTCTTGTAGCAATCATTTTAAAATCATGGTGAAATACTGCCAACAAACACTTTTTTCTTATAAACATAAGATTATAATTCATGCTGCCTCATCTCCTTTCCACTTCCTCTTATTGCATGCAATCTACAACTGCTTTCTAAGCAGATATACTCATCTAGCAGTCATGTTGTTGATACTTGTGTCCCATGTCTTCAAGGGATTGAAAATGTTTGTTTGTTAAAATGCTTTTTACTATTTTCTGAATAAATTTTGAATGGATTTCTCTCTTCTGATCTTTTCTGGCTGCTTTTATTAAGATTTATGTTGCAGTTGATTGCTTTGGGTAAAAATTGTAAACTGTAAACAGTGATTGGTTATGAAAGGGGACCTGTAGATGAATCTTAGATCTTGCTGGCACATAACAGCTTCCTACAGCCATTTCACAATAGCCATAATTCCATCTAGCTATTGCAAAACACTGAGAGCACCTACATTTATATGGAAATGCAAGTTGTTCCTGCCACATCTGTGCTGGGTATAGGACTCAAAAAGGGAGGAAACCCAGAAGTTAAGGGCTGTCTGTGGTGGAAAGCAACTGAGCTGGGTTGTGGCTAGAGAGCTGAGCCAGAAGAGTGAAGCTAACTCCTTGTTCCAGGGGCTTGCCTCCAGGGATGCAGTCCTGGAGTCAGTGTTCTGTAAGAGGAAAAGGGCAACTGCAAAGATGTCCAGTGCTCTGATAAAAGTGAAAACAACTGTGAGTTGACTCCAGAGGGGGCAAAACCCCTCTTTTATGTTAACTTGGGACGATTGTTGAAGGTGGTCTTCATTTTGGGACTTTGAGTACACCAATAGGGGATTAACCTTTTCAGTGACCTGGCCAGAAGGCTAGGCCACAGAAGACCCAGACAGAAGTGACCACCTGAAGGAAGTGATCAACAGGAAAGCCCAGCAATCCTGCATCCTGTGTCAAGGAGGAGCAGGCGAGTGACTCACTTCTATGCACATGGGGTTCACACTGGGGCAGGACCCTGTAACCTTGCCCTATACATTCTTATAAATGTTATTATAAATTATGGTAAGTTTTCACCCTTAACAAACGTTAGGAAATGACTGAGCAAAAAGCCCTACCTTATTCAAAGAAAATACTGAAAAGTGCTTCTGATTTTAATGGCCAGTACTGCCACCGGCACGTTAGTATTACCATTGACCCCTGGAAACATTGGCACTGGGGAGTCTGCTGTTGTGCACCAGAGAGGAAAGCACAAGCTTTCCTATATTACTGTCATCATGAGCAGTGTGCCATTGGTTTTAAAGCAGACATTTTCATCAAAATCAATGGGAAGTTCTGCCAAACAATTCCTGGCACAATTTTTCCCAAGATTTTGGAAGAGTGAGATATCATAATGTGCTTGTTTTGTTTGGTCAATAAGAAGCGTCCCATTAGCATAACCATCCTAGGGAGATTGTGCTTAATATTTATCTTCTTTTCTCTTACTAATATAAGCTTAATGCAATGTATGATCTGATATTCTGGGTACTGTGTCTAGCCAGATATACTAGACATCACTGTTGAATACTTCAGAAGTTTGCCATTCTCTGCGTCTCATGTCAGATTACAAACCAAACCCAGAATGATTCATAAAAGGTGGAGGGGGACTGAATATTAGAATTCTCTTTTTACATCCAACTTGGATTGTTGAATTTATCTGCCTAGTATCAAGTATGTTCAAGATTGCATCTCAATACTGCAGTGAATGGTACTCTCCAAACATCATAAATAGGGGTCCTTCTTTTGACCATTTGCACTCACTGTCAAGGATGAAACTGAGGGTCTGACATTGCAGGTTACTTGGTAGACAGAATTACTGAGGGTTTATTGAAATAATTAATTTGCAGAAAGCTGGGGTATGAATCTACTCTGCACTAGCCTGCCATGGACTAACTGTCTGTGTGCACCCTGCTGATGAGTATTAACAATTTATTAGTGTGCTTTGATCTACTCCAGTTTGAAAGGCACAGCAAATACATATACAAGAGAAGCACCAAAAAGAGGATACGCAAAGGAGGAGAGGTCCCCAGCCAGCAAGATGGAATCTTTAGCCAGGTTCTTTGAATATTAACCTGATCCTAAATAAGTAATAAGTAATGTCTGACGTAATATGTTAATGTTTTATTGTAACTTTGCTTTAATAAAAAGTTTCCAAAAGAGAAAGAAAAATGATTGTATGAGTGGCAGGATGGGCTAGCCACTCAAATACATACCTAGAGTCATGGACAGGATTGTACTCAGGGCAGCTAGCCCGTCCTGCGGCAACATTTCTGTTTTTAGTGTGCTGTCTCAGAGTTAGTGTGGGTATGTCTGCTCAAGCTGAAATCACACCTTCCTGCTTCATTGTAGACATCCCCTCAGACCCTCCTAAAACTGTTTTCAGAGAGCAGAAAGGCAATATTTTGTCTGGGCTAAACCGTGCCTTTTGCTGTTACAAAAAAAAAATGGGAGAAGAAAGTCGAAAGCCTAAAAAAATTGGTGAAAATTAGGCTATTCTGCCTCTCCGAGACACCAATTATTACTAGTAAGTTTTTTCAGTCTTGATCTTGGTATTGATCATGGACCAAACTCATCCCTGGCATGACTCCACTGACTGCAGAAAGCACACCAGGGATAGAACTGCTGCATGCTTTTTGCTGTTTCTTTAACTTCAGCATATGTTCTTTTTACTCTCGTAGCCATTATACAAGCCTCTTTCAGTCATTATCTATGGCTTCTCTGACATTCCACACTTCTGGCTCTTAGGTTTAGCCTCTCCTCTTTCAACAGATCCCGTGTAACGGAGATTTCCTATTACAGTCATATTCAAGTAAGCCAATTACCTCTAGTTCTGTTTTAAGTACACTTGTTTGCTATTCTGTAATCTATGTTTCATAGTACTCCAAACTGCAGCATACATTTCTCTCTACTTTTTATTTCTTTATTTAAGAAATTACTATCCTTTCTGTTTTCCACTCACTGCCTGTCTCCTTATTATTCCTTTCTGGTTCAGTGCATTTACCTGCCAGCTGCTTCCCTTTGAATTTTTTCATCTTCCTTTGTATTCTCTCTCCACCCATCTACTAGTATAATAATATATCCTGTTTCAGCAAATGTATCTGTTCAAATGCACAGTAGTTAATCCGTGAATTTCCTCATGTATTTTTTCACGTGCAATTTGCTCTGCATATGCCACTGTACAATTATATTTTAATTTGTTAAAACTGCTGATAGTTATTAAACCTGATGTCAGTATTAATGAACATGTTTTTTCAAATCAAAGCCCACAGATAGGAGATCGTAAAGACTGTCATTGTTTCTTATTGAAAGTTCACAAAAAAAGTTTTCAACCATCTCAAAGAAAGCATCCGTATTCATTTTCAACACTGTGCCTTATGAATCCTTATGTTTATAACACTTCTCGACTGGAATAAATCTTCCAGTTGATTAGCACAGCATTTGGCAAGGTGCCACCTGCAGTTCTGGGAACAGTATTCAATCAATGTGTAAACTAGTGAAATGCCAGGAACTTTTGAAAGACCAAGATGAATGATTAGTTATTAAAGAATAAACAATAGTAAAATGTTGAGTGAATCTACCATCTAAAATAGTGCTGAGAAGAATTTTCCATGATTCAAAATCTGTAACTTAGTTATACTTTAGAATTTCAGAGGTTGATTTATATTTTATCTTACTGTCCTACATTAATTTAATTGAAGCAAAGTATACTGGTAAGACTTTAAAAGAAATAAACACTTTTATTATACACATAAGATGTTTATATTTCCAACTATCAACACACAGTTTTATTTATAGTTGAATAGGAAATTTAAGATAGCTACATAAAAACAAGAGAATAACCGAAATATAAAAATAAATCTCCACAAACTAAAATTGCCGAGAATTTTGATTACTATTCCTGGAATAGAAGTATTAGAGTAATTTAACAATATCATGGTACATTGCGATTCTAAATGTAATGTTTGAATCTGTTTTTAATATCAGACATTAGATTTCTTGCTCATAATTTAATAATATCAGTTGTGCAGTTTTGGGAGTGGGAGATTGGATAAGTAATTTTCTATTGATGTAAAGATAATTTATCTTCTATATGTGAATATTTGAAAATTTCTGGTTGAGTAACAATCATAGACACGTGAGTTTTCCCTGGGAGTTGAGCACTTCAATTCTTTAAATTTTAAGCATGAAAATAATTCAGATTTTGGTCCTAAGGTTTGCATACTATTCTGATTTTGCTGTAATTTACGGATTTAGGGTCAGATGTTGTCCTTCATTCACCTATGCAACTTTCATGACAGTGGAAGTTCTGAGTGTGGAATAAGGGCAGCATATAGCAACTGAGGTGTAACCAATGACCCGTACAGCAAGGTTTCTGCAAACAGATGTATTTGTACATACCATGCATTGTATAATGCACTGCATAATGTGTGCATTGTTTATGGCAAGACAATGTCAAGATTTTGTGTCAGTGAAGTTGAAGTCAAATTGAAATATGCTGGAATTGTCCATGACAAACAATATGTTATGCAGTATATAGACAGCTAAAACCATTATTAGTACATCTACTCTCAGTCATGCTTGGGGATGGGTGCGGGGAGAAATTGCAAAGCATTAATTCCACTCACAAGAAAGCTCAGTTATTTTATGCCCAAAAAACACAAGGGGCCACGCACCGGTTTTATTAGCTCACTCATTTGACTTTTTTTATTTTTAATCCTAAAAGTTCAGGTCAGCTGTGTATTTTTCCCTTGATCTCATTATGCGTGTCAGCAAACTGATATGCATACAAAAGGGAAACCTTTGAAAATATTTTGATAATAGAAGGATTCAAGTTTTTCATCCTCCGAATTTTGTAGCAATCCTTTGATCATTGCTTTACAGTGGTTACAGTATTTTTCGAGTAGAAATAGTTTCATGACCTCTAAGGACAGGAGCAATGTTATATCAGAAAACCAGAAAACTTGGAATTGTCAAGATGCAATAAACTAGGAGGAAAAGAGAACTATCCAGTTTGATTTGAGAGCTCTAATTTAATACAAGTTTCTGGAGAGATGTAAAAAGATGAAACTCTCATAAATTATAATTGTGCAATGTGTATAAACTGTTGCCCTCCAACAAATTATTCAAAGAATGTTTTGCATTATCTTTTCCCATAAATGCATGCCTGTTTCATGTATACACATAAATGCTTTATCTGAGATTTCGGAGTGTTTGTGTGCGTATGTCTGTGTGTATAAGAGAGAGAGAGAGAGAGAGATGAGTCAGTAGGTGAAAGAGACTTGGAAACTGCAAAAAAAACCAAGCAAACAATCTCCACCATTTCCAATATTAGTAAATGCATATGCTAAAATATTCTTCACATATTTTTAGCACTGAGATCTCTTCCTAACAGATTCTACTTTTTTTAATCTACAAAGAGAGTGAAAAGTGGTGTCTGTGTAAAATAGCTACCGTATAGGTATTTTTCAGAGTTTTTTTTCTCATGGTGTAGGAATGGTTTTCAGTCCCTTTTAATATTTGTTTTATGTCCATGCACTATATAGTGCCACCTTACTTACTGCATTAGTAAAAAAGTGCTTATGTGCTATGATTCTCTTAAGATAGAAACATAAAATCTCAGAAAGATCAAAGTCCACCAACACTCACACTTCTGCAACAGCAGGGAATTGATCATGCAGGAGATGCCAATGTAATGCCAACACATTATTATTTATTATAGCATTTACAGTGTGTTAGGTGCATTGGGCACTAGTATGAAGTCAAAGTCCTTGTCCTGGAGTGGCTTCAGTCTAAGTGGCTGATTCTGCAAACATTTTCTCAGGTGATTAATTATTGTCACATAAGTAGTCCCAGAGAGAATCTGTTTCTGCCTCACTTACCTGAGGTGAAATTCTCCTAGGTATGGACAGTCCATATAGGACCCTCTGCACCAATTATGCCTTGCACTGGACACCAGGTCCAGTTGTCCAAAACACCAGAATAGGGCTGCATTGCAATCTCAGAGATGACCTGCTCCGAGGCAGTATATGCTGTGCCCCATCCACCTCTCCGAGAGTTCCCTGCACAGACTTGAGCTTTGTGAGCAAGAATGAAGTGGTTCCAGGATATTAGATAGACAAGGGGGTGAGGTAAGTGTGGTATGAATTTCACCCAGAATGGTGTGTGTACATACACAATATGTATTGCGTATATAAGCTGGTACAGTATCAGCCTGATTTTCAGAAGCACTGAGCATTCAAAAGTTCAGCTGAAGTCAATGAGAAGTGTGGCTACTGAGCACCTTTGAAAATCTGGCCTTGTGTGCTCATATGTAATATACAGAGATAAGGTGGATGAGGTCATATCTTTTATTGGACCAACTTCTGCTGGTCAGAAAGACAAGCTTTTGAGCTTACACAGAGCTCTGCTTCAGGTTCTGTATGAGCTGACCAGAAGAAGAGCTCTATAAGGTCAAAAGCTTGTCTCTCTGACTAGCAGAAATTGGACCAATAAAAGATATGACCTCACCCACCTTGTGTATCTAATATCCTGGGACCATCATGGCTACAACAACACTTCATATATTATATAATATGTTATCTCTGGCTCAGTCCAACCCTCACTTACATAAGCTCATATGAGTACATATATTTCTCATGAAATCTCCTACTGTGTTTGCTGCAGAAAGGCTAATTTTACAAGATAAGCAGTGCTGTGTGGCCTACATATCTAGGGGAAGGCTCCAGACCTCAATGTATTAAATGCCTTTTAAATATACACAGGTTTTATTATAAGAACCCTAGTACCATGATGTTTTAATTCTCGCTAATAAAAATGTAATTTTCCTAAACTGTATTTGCATCTCATTTATTATCATACTAGAAGAGCTGATATTTTGCTAAATAATCTTATCAAAACAAACATCTAATTAAACTCTTGTGAATTTCCCAATAGACATTGCTGTTGGGACTTCATAGGTGCAGGACAGCTCAGAGAAAGCAATGCTAGGACTTATATTGTACACCATTATAGACAATCTAAAAAGGCGTTCTTGTTTATTGCATACTATTTAAAGTCATAATATTTTGCACGTGTTACACCTTGAGTCCAAAGATCTTAACAAACATTAATTATTTAAGTCTCACATCTTTGGGAGGTATGTACATTGAGAAATATTATTCCCGTTATTCAGTTATGAAGACTGATGCATAGGGAGGTGAACACACTTTAAAAAAAATTGCCTCCAATTCTGGGGATGTCCATTTTTGGGTATCCACCATTGGGTGGCATCTAGAGTAATATACTGATCTGTGGATAAGTTCAATGGGACTGGTGGACTACCTGAGGTAAGTTTTCCTCACTCCCAGGACTATCTTTTACCCATAAAACCACCCCGCTTCTGGAATATGGAGTGTGATCAGGGCTTCCCTGTGTCTCAGTAATTCCTGGTTGGTATAACACCCCTTTATGGCCATTGGCAGCCAAAATGAATTAGAACAGCCTTCGAGTTGCTCCAGCTTACATGGCAGGACTGGTCAGGTTCCCAGTCTTTTCAGGACCAGGGGGCACAGAGATGAATTGTGCACCATCCAGCTCCATTACTGAGTTGTGCCATGAGCTCCTCAGCTGCAGCTCAGCTGGGCCTAGTGCCTAACCTGTAGGCGGCAGACACACAGCACTGATCTCTATAGCAGGCATGCTGGTTTAGTCCCAGAGAGATGCTTTTCCAGTGAAACACTAATGCGGGGTCCATATCTCGTGGTCACATGTGTCTTGTGAATTTGGGTACATAGATGACTAAGCTCCTAGCATCCAGCTTATACAGTATAGGAGCATCAGCTCATACAAAGTACCTGTCTGCCTCAATTCCGTTCAAACTGGTTGATGCTGAGGGAGGCTTCAGAAAGATGCTACAGAGATCTTCCTAGTCCCAAACTGAGCAGGGGCCCGGGCCTCAGCAACTCAACTGAGAGCAGGGAAATACCAGGAGGAAGTTTGGGGGGAATTATGACAGATGTGGGCTCCATTTACTCTTAATCTACCTCTGACGCAGGCATTTTATTGTTATGAAACAAGATGTGGAAGCTGATGTGTATGCTCCGAGCTTTTTATGCCTTATCCATATCCAAAAGTGTTTCTCTGAGGAGCAGCTAGTGACAACCTAATACTGAGAGGGAAAAAATGTGCTGATCAGAGCCAATGAACAGCACTAGGTAAAGATCACATGGAATACATCTCAGAACAAAATTCTGCTAAGTTAGGTGTATCTCAGATGATCTTTCCCATTGTTTATATTGGGATTTTGACTTTAGGTGAATCCCTGAATTACAACATCCCAGGAATACTCCCAGGAGGAACTGTGAATCAGCAATACCCCTTCTGACTTTCAGTGCCCCCTTGTTTCCTCCTTAGGGTGGAGAGAGTAGTAATATACTTCTGGGGCTATGCTCAGCATTCATAACTAGGTCTCTGTTCTGGCTCATCTTCTCTACCCAGTGAGTAGGATGGACATCTTGGACATCTACCATTTGCTGTGTGAAGCACAACAGATGTATCAATTACCTGTCTTGATTTGACCATCTTTAGACAACAGTTTGTAGAAAACAAAAACATGAAAATGAAACACATTAATAACATGATTAAAAATATATTGACAATGAGAACAAACTATTATAATGACCAAATTCAGAGGAAAATATCAAAGATATGCTCTTCAACTAGGATATTATTTGGTAATTAAAATGAACATCAAAAAAATAAAACTGAAGACATGATCATTATAATATGTGTTAAGTGCCGTTGAAACACCATTTAAGTAAAAAAATACTGGGGACTTGAAGGGTACTATAAAATGAAAAAATGCTGAGAGGAGTAGATGCAATCGTGAGTGTTTAGAAGGAGATATTTGTTTATAATCATTTTAACATGCTGAATGGTGAAATTTATTCCATCATTTATTCACTCTGCAACATTTTAGCTGTATCAGAAATAAATAATAGATTTCTCTAACAGCAAGTACTTGGTTGTCAGTGTCCTCAGTTTGTTTTCAATAGATACTTGGCACAACAAAAATGAAAAGTATTGGAGCTTAAACTACTTACAAAAGGGAGGCATTACTGTGGATTTAGTACACTCAATGTCTGATACATTAAGTTGTATTTATCACATACACTGTGTCAAGACATTGCTTACAATGCATCAAATCAAATTACAGGCCATGAGCTCACACAATATTTAAAAGGAATAATGCATTTTGTATCATTCCTTGTTAATACTTGTATGATAAAGTATGAAAAAGCAAGCAGCATCCTTTCCCACATAATCTCTTTTTTAACTTGTGTGTATTTAACAAGTTTTTCTTGTCAGATTATAAAAAGAAAGTATAACTGAGAACCTCCCAGATCAAAAGAAGGAATTGCAAAGTTCTTTACAGAAGGGTATATTATTTATTGTCTATTTTTGTGGCATGCATCACTGTCATATCTGAGCACCTCACAAACTTTGATGGGTTTATTTTCACAACAGCTTTGTGAGGTTAGACAGTATTATGACCATTTACAGATGGGAACCTAAGAAGCATTGCAGAGGAAGATCCAGATCCTCAATGGGATGATTTCAATGTGAGGTAGGTGTCTTTGAGGATCTGGGCCTAAGTATTGTGCCCAAGATCAGACAGGAAGTTTATGGCAGTGTTAAGAACAGAACCAGATCTCCTGAGTCCCATTCTACTCTTTTGACCTCAAAACCACTTTCTTTCCCAATTAAATCTGTCTGTCCATTCAGGTACATAGATGGGCATCCATCACTGTAGTATCTGAGTTTCCTTTAAATAATTAAAAAACATCAAGAAGGACATAATTGCTGATATTTCTACTTATATGTGTCTTTTGATTTTGCCCCCAAAAAGGACATAAATGAGAATTAAGTGGAGCATAGTTCTTATGCTTGCCCTGCATAAAGGTGGATGTCACCCTTAAAAAGCACATCTGATTCATTTTGCAGGATGAGAGGCTCCAAGGAATACCCTTTTTGTTAAAGGTACCATAGTTAAAAGGAAGAATCAATGTCTGGCTATGGGTTGCTTGTACTCACACAAACATACATATCCTTCCTTTAAAAATCTGACCTAAATGTACTTGTCTGTTACTGACTGGTCAGTGCACATCATCATTAAAGGATCTTTTTAAGCAGGAATTCTGTTTTTTTCCAAGTTTTTATGTAGATTAAATCCCCCTAAATTTCCCAAATGGACTTCCTTAATGAAAAGAGACTTGCTAGGACTCAAGGAATGGAAAGACCCTTTAAAGAAGTTCCAATTTGGTATATTTGAGATTTGGAGTAAGATTTTACCTTTCCCTCCCTCCCCCCGCAAAAAAAAATCACCCAACTGAATATCTTAGTGACATCTGTGCAACACAAATATAGGAAAGGAGAATGGACATTAAACTTTTTCTCAACAAATAATTTTCACTTTTTGAATCCCTTTCTCACATGTAATAAGCCTATAGAGAGTGGTATCTATTGTGGAATGAGATCATGACACTATCACAGAATGATGGTGTAGAAATCATCTCCAAGGCATTAGAGAAAGATGGGTTAGCCTACATTAGGCTGCAGATGTTACATGTGTGCTCCTGAACTCGGAGGAAAATAATGTAGGCCTGTTGGCAGCATCTCAGGTAGATGGAGCCTAAGTGGTTTACATAATGTAAGTGTGTGTTGTGGATGTATTCCCTGATCATGTGTCTGCCATATGTAATTCCAGTCTATCATAAAGACAGAGAAATAAATTAGTGACATGTATTTGTGTAAGTGTTCGTTGATGTATTTATTTGGATGAGCTTCAGAGTATCTAAATCTGAGCAGTGGGAGATTCTCAATGGTGCATTGCTAAAAGTTTGTTCCTCCTTTGGCTGTTCTTGTTTTTGGAATTTGTCTAGATTCGAGGGCTCCAATCCTGCTTCTTTATTTTAAATGCATATTTAGTCTCATTGAAGTTTTTAAGTGAGGTATCTGCATAAGTTTCCATAAATGCTGGAGGTACGGGTGCTGGGGCTGCTGCTGCACCCCCTGGCTTGAAGTGGTTTCCATCATATACAGGGTTTATAGTTTCGTTCAATGGTTCTCAGCAGCCCCACTATAAAAATTGTTCCAGCACCCCTATTAGTTTCTATCTGCACGATCAGAAAGGACAGCAGTAGAGGTTATCAAAGGGCCAACAACCTACATTAGAAGGAGAAGTCAGATTTGAAGTAGCAAAAGAAATCTCATAAATACCAGAAAGATCTTCAATATTCTTATGTAACTACACAGAGAAGTGATTTCCGAATGCATTATTTGGAAGTATTCATTTAGAATTGCATTAGGGGGATACCTGTCATAATATGCAATAAAATGTGATTAACCTACCCCCTCCATCACTGCCTACTCAGAGGTTGAATGGCAGTATCTCTGTCTCATTTTGGTTAACATTTCTGTTTTAAAAGAACAATAAATTGAACTGCTAACCTGAATATTTTGCATACAAGGACAAATATATACATCACATCATCTTGACTAGCCCTAAGTACTGAATCTTAATATAATTGTTAGTTCATTAATATGAGACTTGGAATTCTTTTACTGCCCAAAACGTCCTTATCTCTGAAGAGTTCTGTGCTGACTGCTGAAGGTGATTTTGAGACAAAACACTTACATAACTGTGATACAATTTGTCTTTGTGTCAGAGGGAATAGTTTAAATGACTTGAGGTAAGTCAGTAGAATAACATGAGCACATGTTTGCCCATAGTCGTACCTGAAGATATAGTTGGGCTTGTATTACAAAAAATTCAGCTGTATAAATACATTGTGCCATCTGTATTTGGCAGGGGAATTGAGCCAGTAGAAGCTCAAGACCTGTGTCAGTGTTCTCACAGAAGGACTGTTTATGAACAGATGTTATGTGGTGTTTTTCACAGAAAATGGACTCTGGAGAGAGAAAATGTCTATCAATTACTAAGGTATTATGTATAACAGCAATTTTTAACCTTGAGAATGATACTTTAAAGTTCTCTGCAAAATATTTGAGACTGTGACCACTTCCTTTGTGTAAAGTAACATACGGCCTTGTATATTATGCAACCACCTTAATATTATGTTAACTTGTGACATGTACAGACTTTATTTTGGGCAGGAAGCACTGTATGCTGAAGAACTCATTAATCTCTTGAAAAAGTCTTCCAAGTGCAGAACATTTTCTGTTTGGTAAACTTGAAACTAACCAGGGTTTTAAGATTTCAATGGGATTATTGGAGGACTAAGGTACTACTTAATATAAGGATGGCAGAAGCTGGCCTTCTGAGAATAAGGCAGCATTCTGGATTAATTTGTTTTTTGCCATATGCAGAAGCAGTAAGCGTTAGATTGTGCAACCCTCACTCTCCATGTTGATCATTTACTCATGTGAGTAGTCCCATTTACTTCAGTGGGATTTCTGGTGCAAGGGAGTGCTCACCCTAAGAGCTTTACAATCTAGCCCCAAGTTATCTGTGACAGTTGTAGGTTTCAATGTTTTACTGCATAGATTAAAGGTTTTGAGGTATTCCACCAGTCTATATAATGATTCAGGAGATTAACTCTACCTTGAAAAGGTGGAGTATCTATGAAATACCCTCAAACAGGCATACCAATAGCACTGGAATGGAACTGGAACCTTATGTGTCCTGTTGACAGACACCATGTTTTGCATAATATATATTTTTTTCATTTCCTTTAGCTTTCTTATTATTTATTCAATAAATCCTTTTTTCTTGCTGACAGCAGTTGTATTTATAAAGCTAAATCCAACACGGCAAAATGTTCATCACTTTATAAACTAAATGCTAATGTTTTATTTATGTGCAATGAAGAGAGAAAAAAGAACTTGAATTGATGTTTACCTAACAAGCTGCAAAAAAGTGCAGTAACATAATAGTGGAGTTCAGAAGCATTCTGGCTTGTAATTTTTGGTGTCAACAATTGAATTGCAGAAAGAACTTATGCAGACATAGCACGTATACAAGTGTAGTTTAGATCTACATCTATAAAAATAACATCTGTTTAAGCATACATTACATTTAAAAATAACTGTACAGTGATCAGCTGGTTAAGTACAGTTAACCAGATGTCGTTTTAAAGTGCCAGATGGAACAATGAAACTAAGATTGAAAATTAAAAAATACTGTGAAAGGTCAAATCAATTAAGCAACCTGTTTTGTTGGCATGTAACGGTTAAAAGTAAGTTTGAGCTACTTAAGGAGTGGGCAATGTGAAGATGAAGCAGTTAACTTGCTATTAAGAAGAGGGAAAGATAAAACACTAGTTGTAGTTTTATGCTACAGAAAGCCCTGATCCAATGGGATATCATTAAAATGTACACATGTAAGTAACTATTTTTTCATTTTAAATAACAAAAGTGTCATTTCTTTTCAATAATTTGTGATGAACTAACATGCAGAAGGATGTTTATTTCTGTTTACTTATAAAAGAGCACCCACCTTATTCCACAAGGTCTCAGGATAGTAAATCCATACATTTGAAAATAATTGCACTCCTTCTAAAAATGAGCTATCCACGTTTGTCATTCAATGCACTGACCATTGGCGTTGTGGTCTGGCTCACAATACAGTAATTGATGAAAATTACTGTTGATCACATAAGGCTAGATTCAGCCCCAGGGCTCATCCCTGAGAAGGTGGTGTGTGCATCATGGAATGATTCTGTCCCAGGGCCTCAGAAAGCCACAATTCCTGCACTTCTCCCCTCTTGCTCTGCACTTCTTGAAAAGTTGCATATTATTCCTCCAAATTTTCCTGTCCAGTGAGTAGGGGGAGCAAAAATAGAGTTCCACCCATTCCCTCCTCCTTTCTGTCCCATCCCTGCCTACTTGTTCACAGGGCTGAATATCTGGAGATCAGGTGTTGCATTCTACATCAGATTCAGACCCACAATTCAAGTAGGCCAAGTACAGTGATATAAAGTTGGAGGAGTCTTACTGTGGTCCTTTATTAAGGGAGATATAGCTTAGTGGTTTGAGCACTGGCCTGCTAAACCCACAGTTGTGAGCTTAAATCCTTAAGGGGGGGCCATTTAAGGAACTAGGGTTAAAAAAATGGGATTTGACCTGCTTTAAGCAGCTGGTTGGACTAGATGATCTCCTGAGGTCCCTTCTAACCCTGATATTCTATGATTCCACAAAGGCACAATCTAGCCTGAAGGCATCAGAAAATTAAGGCCTCTTTTAATAAAAGATGCTGTAGCCCACATGATGTGAATAAAATATAGCTTCTAAAACTCTGGAATTAGAAGTGTCATGAGGGTTTCCTTACTATTAATGCATGATCTTTGGACTGGCAGATCCGGGGCCAAATCCTGCCCTCAATTGCACCCTTGCACTCTCACTGATTTCAGTGGAGTTCGAACTGGTGTAACTAGTTTAAGTGCATGGAGTCTTCATGTCTTCCATGTGTACTGTCCTCTCTCACCAAGCACTTTCTGAAAGTAGAGTACGATAGAGGGTACATCTACATTTGGAGCTGGGGAATTGATTCCCAGCTTGGAGACACTCACTCTAGCTGTCATCAAGCAATGTACTGCAGAAACATGGGCAGCAGCCAGCAGTGGGAGGGCCTCGCCGCCCTGAGTACAAACCCTGCATGTGCCCCATGGTATGTACTGGGGCGGCTAGCCCAAGCCACTTCCTGTGTGGTTGCAGCTACACTACTATTTTTACCTTACTAGCTTGATGAGAGCTAATGCAAGTATGTTCTCTTGAGCTGGGAGTCACATCTCTAGCTCCAAGTGTAGACGTACTAAGTTCCTATATCGAATAGTATAGCATCCCCAATTCAGGGGTTGTCTACCATACCATCCCTTGTGCTTTATTTACTTGAGATAACAAAATTAAACCCGAATACTTTGACCTACAACTGTATTCATACTATAACTTAACGTAAAGTGTGTATCATCATATATATAACTTAACATCAACTTCTTTTTTAATTAACTAATTCTTAACTTTGCTTGGCAACTAAGGTATTTTCCTCTGGATTTGGGATATTTCAAGCCTCAGTATTGTACAAAGTCTTGTATATACCATATAACCAGTTTGATGTTGGAGCGAGTGCAATTCTTTCTTGTGATGACAGGACACTGCTTTGCACTTGGTTTTTCTGAAGGTGTGGTCCTTTGAGAGTCTGTTCTTATATCTATTGGTTTCTCATCAGCCACTGTTCCTTCATGTCCTGCTGATCAAGTCTCAGTGGAGTGAATTGTCTTCCATGTTCATTGTTTTGTCTTGTGTTTGTAGTTTTTGTGAAATATGTGTCCATCCACTGCTACATTATAGAAATAAGGATTTATCTGTTCAACACATGTAACTGGCTTCAAAGTGCATGATTCATCCTAAGGAAATCATTTGATCCGGACAGATTCTCCTGGTTGTAGCTCTGGGAGGTCTTTAGGTTGTTGGTCATAGAAGGCACTTGCCTTTGCGTGTCATTCTTCCTTTTTGTCTGTTACTCCTTCTACCACTGCTGTTTGCAGTAATTTTGGGGCTATCAGGACCAACTTAAATATGCTGCTTGACATCATGTGGGGTTTTTTTACTGTGCAGCTGTTAATGTCTTCTGTGGGAGTGTTTCTCTACTCAAGAATGGCTTAGCATCTATATTCTTTGCTTTTTGCATTTTTCTTTAATAGAGACTAATAGAATTTAATAGAGCAATTTTAGCTGCCAATTCACTTCACCATTTGATTGGTTGTGGCATGGTGGTGATGTGATATAATTGAATTCCCATTCCTGGGTAAATCGCATAAACTCACTGCAGATAAACTGGGGTCTGTTGTCTGAAACTATACAGTCTGGGAACCCATGCCTGCTGAAAAGCTTCATTACTTTTTTTTTGATGGTCACTGTGGTAGTTTCTGACAGTTTCTCTAGCTCTCAGAGGTATGAATAGTACCCTACAATAAGGAGATCGTCTGTGTGGTTTGTGATTAAAAGGTCCATTCTTACATTGCTCCAGCGTCTGTTGGGACTACTATATATTTTCTTTGTCTCTTTTTACTACTTGGTTTTCATTTCCTCACACATGTCACAATTGCTCACCAGGTCTCTAATATCCTTGGTCATGTTGGCCAGTATACAGTGCGTCCGGTTCAGATTCTATTCCACAATGGCTCTGCTGTATTCTTGCGAGAATTGCTGACCTCAATGATCTGGGTATTATGATTCAACTACCTTTATACATAATATGATAGTATCTTGTATGCTCTACTTGTCTTGATAGTTCCAGTGTTGTTGAGAGACAGATGGGGATTCTGCCTAGGGGTCTGGCCATCCTGACAAAATGATAGACATGAAAACTTGTAAAGCTTTGTCTTATATAGTTTACTCCAGGTTTAGTCTGACTAGGTTCGTGTATTCACTTGTTCTAGCTAAAACCAATAGTTCTGTGTCATCTGTACTACCTTGTACTTCTTATTCTCATGCTTTCCTTGTGCTACTTGGAGCATGATCTCTGCGTCTGCTTCATTTATATTCCGTATTTGGGTCTGAACTTGTTCACTAGCTTTGCACATGTCTATAGCTCTTGGCAGAGTTCGTGTGAGCTCTCTGAGCATTCTCATTTGAGCTCCTGTGTTTTTCATTCCTATTACCAAATCTATCACGAATTAGTTCATCGTTCAAGATTTGATAATTGCACCTGTCATCCATTTTGTGCAGTTTGGGAATATGCTGATCTATTGTTTCTGTAGATTTTTAATTATAATTGTTGAAAAGATGTTGTTTGTATATGACATTTTCTGTGGGTTGAAAATGCTTTTGGAGTACTTAGGATTTTACATGGATCATCCTGGTCTGTTTCTGACACATCCAGATGCTGTTGGAGCATTTGGCAACCCTTGCCCATTATCGCTAATAGTGCGGCTGCTTTTATTTAGTTTTCTTTTTTCTCAAGCAATTTCACAGTTTTCCCATTGTGATCTAAAGAATGTCCAATTCATGAACACATCCACTTTCATGTCCATCTGCTTAGGGACAGGCTATTGGTTATTGTTCTGTCTTCGTTTTTGTTTTTAAAAAAATATTCGTAGCTTCTGATTTCGCCTACCTACAGGAGCTGACTTGCTTCTGAGAGGACCATCATGTTCCATTTGAGAGTAGGCAGAGAGAGAGCAAAAACAGTCCAACATTCTGGCTTTATTTCTCCTTCCACATGTATGATTCTCTCTCCTTAAGCCCTTCCTAAAAGTACTCGGACTCCTATACATAATCATACAATAGCACCCCCTATTGGGAAACAATCATAACAGAATGTAATCAATTCATGGTGGTCTTGATCTAAACATAATTTGATTTGTGTGTGTAAGAAAGGCTGGTCTTGTACTGGTAACTGTGAAAGAAAGAAAGAAAGGTAGGTAGGTAGGTTGGTTTAAATGGAGTATTTCCCCCAACCAATCCCCAATCTGCCAAAAAAAAAAATCCAGGTGTCATGCAAAGGGTTGCTGTCCTTTTAAGGAGAGCTGGACAGAAGCTCACCTGTAACTAATCAATTACCTCCTGGCTGAAACTGATGAAGTCATTATAAAAGCCAGCAAGAGGCTCAGTTGAGGAGAGGAGCTGTGAGCAGTAGACAGGCTGCTATGTCTGTGCAAGGTCTCTGGACCCCTGCAGCATGGCTAGGTCAGAGAAAAAGCTTTATTTCCTTGTTGCTTTGTGAGTTTTATGTTTGAAGAATAAAACTGTGCACTGAAGGAAGGGCCAGAACAGACTTTCTGGGCTGGGAGAATCAGGCCAGCAGCCTACACCACTGGAAAACAGAGTTTCTAAAACAAAGGGAGATTCTTAAATGCCTTTTTAGAGGCACTTCCAGTACTTACTACTCTTGCAAAATCCCATTGATTTGAGCTCTTATACAGCTGCAAGATTTGGATTAGTGATGTGTGCCATCTCTGTTATAGTAGTTGCTACTACTAGTATCACTAGGGCATTCTCCAGCCAAAATAACTTTCCCATAGGGGACCTGTCATAAACAGATAGCTAAGGGTTAACGTCTCTTTCACCTGGAAAGAAGTAATCTCAAACACCTGACCAGAGGACCAATCAGGAAACAGGACTTTTTCAAATCTGGGTGGAGGGAAGTTTGTGTGTGAGTCCTTTGTTCTTGGTCTTGTGCCTATCTCCCTCTCGGCTATGGGAAGGATTTCTCTATTTCCTGCTTTCTAATCTTCTGTTTCCAAGTTGTGAGTACAGAGATCATAATACAATAGGGGTTATTGTTTTTTTCTTTTGTATTTACATGGTATAGTTGCTGGAATGTTTTGAATTGTATTCTTTTTGAATAAGGCTGTTTATTCATATTTCTTTTAAGCAATTAACCCTGTATTTGTCACCTTAATACAGAGAGACCATTTCTTATGTATTTTTCTTTCTTTTTACATAAAGCTTTCTTTTTAAGACCTGTTGGAGTTTTTCTTTAGTGGGGAACTCCAGGGAATTGAGTCTGTGCTCACCAGGAAATTGGTGGGAGGAAAAAGTCAGGGGGAAATCTGTGTGTGTTAGATTTACTAGCCTGACTTTGCATTCCCTCTGGGTGAGGGGGGAAGAGAGATTAGCTCTCGGTACTTCTGTTTTCCAAGGCTGGAAACGGGGTGGGTGGAATCCCTCTGTTTAGATTCACGGAGTTTGCTTCTGTGTATCTCTCCTGGACGGGGGAAGGGAAAAGGTTTATTTCCCTTTGTTGTGAGACTCAAGGGATTTGGGTCTTGGGGTCCCCAGGGAAGGTTTTTGGGGGGACCAGAGTGCCCCAAAACACTTTAATTTTTTGGGTGGTGGCAGCTTTACCAGGTCCAAGCTGGTAACTAAGCTTGGAGGTTTTCATGCTAACCCCCATATTTTGGACGCTAAGGTCCAAATCTGGGACTAGGTTTATGATATGAGTGGCAGCATTTACCATTTATCTAAACAATGAATCACCCCTGCTGGTGACCATCTGGGAACTAATGGCAAAATGTTGAGGAAAGCAGCAGTGAAGTTACTGAAAAAACCCAACAGAAGACAAAGAACCAAAGCCACTGTAGAGACAACAATAACAAAAGACTGCTGCAGCAATCTTATCAACTTCCTGATTACAGTAGAAACATATCTGTCCCATTTTCCCAAATGTCCATAGTAATGAGGTAAGGCTGAGAATCTGATCATGTCTGAGGTTTATGGGATTGGACTGGAGAACAGTGAGGCTGTTGTAGAAGAGAGGTATTAGTGCATGGTACTTGTTCTCTGTCTGCATAAAACAAATGGGTGGTAGTTACTACTCTCTCCCAGAAGTCTGGCTTTTAGTGGTTTACTAGCTTTTGTGTCATTTATTCACAGTTACACATAAACCACAGCTGGCACCACTCTACAGTATGCCTCTTCCTAAGGGGACAAATTCTGAGGTACGAATCCAATTTTTACTCAGCCAAAACTCTCACTGACTTCAGTCCTTCACAGCCACCGCCAGCTGCCCCAGCAGTACGCAAGGAAAGAGAGAAGACGGAGCCAACTGCTTCTGCACTGAGTCTCCTTTTTCCCCGTTGATCTCCACCTTCCCAGTCCCTGCTTGGAGTCCTTAGAGATGACGCCGAGGGCAAGAAAGGAGCGTTATACTTTCACTCAGCAGCAGGGGAGATGGACACCCCCCAAATGCCTACTGTCCTGGCATAAACTGCTTCCACACACGCCGCACCAGTTAAGGAGATCACAAGCATTCAAGAGAGACTTACCCACTCCATACACCGCCTGACCAACCACTGCAAAGCCAAACAAATCAGGCCAATTTTCCTGACACCACAGACTCTGGTCATCAGCAGGTGGAATCAAACCTGGAACCTCTGGAGCTAAATGCATGAGCCTCTACTCCATGAACTAAAAGCCATGTGACTGTTAGCTAAGGCTATAGAGCAGACTCATTAATCTCTCTCAGTCTCATCTTGGTGCCACTAGATGGGACAGAACACCACACCTGGGGGTGGGGGGGTGGGTTAAACAAGCAGAGACCATGGGACAATCCATCTGCCATTGCAATTGCTGTATGGAATAGAGGCTATGAGGAGATGCCATTTACAGTAGCCGTGTTGAGGTAATGTGCAGAGGGAAGCAGCAACTAGGTCGAGAGGTACAGGGTTGGAAGGACTGATGAATTTGGGAGTGAGGAGGATATGGAGGTGAGGGTTTGGGGGGAGGGCACATATATGGAATGAATTTTACATTTGGGAGTGTGGGAATGATTGATTTGTTGATGAATGAGGGGTGGATTACCTGGGAAATTTATGTATTGTTAGCTCTGACAGATAATTTTTAAGGAAGCCCTTTTTCAAATTTTGGCACCACATCTGCTCTGGGGACTAGGTGAGGGTGTTTGTCATGGGGTGAGGGAGGGTTTCATCAGCAGGAGAGGTGCAGTTTGGCAGCTGAGGGTGAGGTTGGATTACTTTTTCTCTGGGAGCAGGCATGCAGGAAGGCCTAGGCAACTAGGGGATTAGACTGAACATCTTTGTTATGGAGAATTATCTGATGAGTTTTCCTCCTTCTTCTCTTATCCAACCACTGCCACAGCAGCCTTCTTCATCAACCTTTTTTCTCTGTATGCTCTAATTGCTCCCTCCTTCCCCCCCAATCTTTTACTATTTCTAAAGATGGTGGCTCCCCTGTCAAATTGTTGAGCATTTGTTTGTGCAATGAAATCTGTGATGCTCTAAATCTCAATGTGCATCAGCTGGCATGCTCTGAGATTTAGAGTGCCCCACATTCATTGTGTGCCAGAGAACACAACAAGAGAGCTAGGAACGGATGTAGCTGGATATCAAGTTCATCTTTGAAGGTAGGGAGGGATGTGCTGGGGGGTTAGCAAGTGACCTGGAGGTTTGTGGCAGGGGGAGGGACAAGAGCAGAGCAGCAGATGGCCAGCTGGATGATTATATTGAAACCAGGACAAACACTTGAATATAATTTTCTTGTGCATTCCTGGAGTACTGCGACATCTGGTTACCTGAAATACATCAACATACAGGTCAGATAAAATTGTGGTGCAAGCCATGCTTCTGCAGTACCTGCATGAGACAGTCTATAGCACAGCCAAGGAAGAGATAATTCCAGCCCCACCTCATCCCCTTGTTGCAGTATTATTTTCTTCATTCTAAAAGCCTCCCTTGACATAAGATCACTGTAAAATTTGTTAGCCTGGAGATCCTGGGTTTCTTGTTATCAACTTTAGGGTAAATTTCATTTTTGGTGAAAGCAGGGGACTTGCAACAAATTGCAATGCAGGCAGATGCCGTGTAAACTTCCCCCCTCAGTTTTGTCAATGCACTTTAAACCTATTCTTTTCTTATATCATGTTCATCACCATAGTTTCTGAGTGCGTTTTCCAGTACCTCATTAAGCAACATGCCTAACTTCTGTCACGTGTTATGTGTTCTGTCATCCATTCCCTGGAGAGAGAAATATGTGCAGCAGAGTGTCTTGTTTTGGCAGCTTGTCTTTTGTTATTGTTTGTCTTTGGGGGTTATCATTTTTTAAATATATGTTGCTGTGTATTTATGGTGGAGAAAGCAAGTAACCTTGCACCTGGAGCAGAAGGTGGTGAGGTTTGTGATAGTCTATAGTTTCTGGGAGATTTTGTTCCCCAGTCTGGGACTGGCCCCTGATAAAGATTTTTCTCACACACAGACAAGCTTCACCCTTTTTGGGCCAGATGAGTGAAGCTGATAATCCCAGTCTTAACTGCAGAGCTTTAGGCTGTCTTTTAGATATCTTGTTCTAGACATCACAAAGATTGAGGGCCTGATTTTCTATTGCCCTGAATTTTGTGTAGTCATCTGCACCTATGCAAAATGGGTTAGGGCTGACACAAATGATTCAAGAAGACAGGCAGTAGAGAATCAGATCCAGAGATGGTTAAATTGTTCCATATTTTATTGCTGGGTAGACAAAAAAACACACAGAGTACTGATGCCCTAAAGGTTAAAGATTTATGCACATCATGTCCTTTAATAAACACAACTATATGTTCTTGCAAGATCTGGTCATACATTTTGACACCAAATTCATTGCCCTGCTTCGAGAATAACAAATGATAACTCTTATCTCCAGAGATGAATGTGTAATCAACCTGATTCTCATTTAAACTAAGGCAACTTTATGCCACTCAGACAGTGTCAAAGAGACTTAAATTGGGACTAAATGAGATTTACTCACAATTTAAAGCCCCTATATGTAACAAGAGCAGTGTAAAATGGCCTTAGTGTAAATGAAAATCACATGTATTAGAGACTAACTTTTTTGTTTTTAAGGCATAACTGGTTCTCATGAAAAAAATTACCAAATCACAGAATTCTATACATTGATCACAACAAATACGATCTGACTCTAGAAGTCCAGTTCGGAATGGAAAATAAAATAAGATATTGTCTTATGTCACTGGTGTTCACACAATGGCAACTCTGCAGCACTGAGTAACAAAACTTTTTCAGTATTTATGTTGCTAAATCAACATTAACTAGCCATTTTGACTGAACTATGCTATTTCCTCCCTCCCTGCCTTTCCTGTTTAAACCCTGCTCTCTGCTGAAACAGCTGAAATTTGCTGCAAATGAGGAATATTTTGGGACATGAATTTTCTTACAAAACACAGTGGGGAAACCTAATGCTGCTGTAAGCAAGCAGGGCTGTCTAACTGGTATAGACCTGGGCTATTGTATACATTTGTAGGTTATAATTATCAAACATGTGATCCAAAAATGAATGATAAACAAATTGACCTTTCATGTGTATAATAAACACTGACCAGAGACATTTTGGGAAGTGGGACTAGAGACGGGACAGGCTCAAAAATTATAAGCCTAAAATCTATAGCTTTTAATAAACAGCCTTCTGTTCCAGTGCCTCAATTTGTTTTTACTGTACTTGCTTCATTTTATTTTATGTGGCTGTGTGGGATTCTATTATTCATTAATCTACAAGTATTTGGCATTGGTTTATATTTGTGGTTTTCTTTCTTCCTTTTGCAAATGTGCAGTTTTAGTTTGGGTAAAATGTGTGGCTAATGTTAGGATAGGAACTTATTTAACCCTCTACTTATTTTCTTTCCATTCCTCTCCCTTTCCCCTCAGAAGGAGAAGTAGCTGATTTGGTGAGTGCGCACAGGCACGTGTGTATTATTAACGGTGCTGTCATTTTTAATCCTTTTCTTTCAATCATCATTTTCCCTCAGACATGAAATATTTCAGTCTAACATGCTGTACAGAGTGCTCACAGTGAACACTAGTAGCATTTTCAAAATCTAAAACAGAGGAGTGCCATGAGAATAGAACAAAAGAAATTAAAACACTAGATATGCCACAGTTGTCTTATGCAGCAGTTAGAAATTTAATTATTTTATCTCATAGAATAATGTGCCCTTCAGAAATCATTTTGGACTAGATGTTTCAAACCAATGATCTGTGGTTAATTATCTTTAATAACTGTTGCACATTATGGTTAGATCTATGTTTTTGCTAAACCAATTAATAATATCTTCATTAGTATAAAGACAAGGTAGCTGGATCCTTTCATTTTTCACATTGAAAGAGTAGATATTTTAAACACGGTAATTTACTTTAGCCATACATTCCCAATGATATGACTAATTAATGAAACTTCAAAGACATATAACTTCCAAAAGCTACTTATTTTACAGTCATTGTTGAACATTTCATGACATTATGTTGGGGCATTGCTAAAACTTTAACTGCCTGAGTGTTGAATTTGCTAAACCTTTTTAAGCTACCAAACTGAATGAAGCTTTGAGTGATATTAAAAAGCTGCAATATTTCTTCTTCTTAAAAACCTGTTGATTACAGAAAGTAACTGTGAAAAATTGATAACCTATCTCTTTTTATGGGTTAGGCTGCCTATTGGGCTAATTCATTTGTTTTTACATGGACAATACTGGTAAAACCACATAAGGAATATTCCCTAGATATTCTGTGGGTTGGTTAGTATTGGCTTTGTTCTGACTCATTGGCTTTCCAAATGTCCTTCTCATCTTTTTTATGCCTATAAATCCCTTTCTTAGACAGTTGATGATTGCTGTTTCATTTAAGACCCTTATCCCACAAAGAATTAACCATGTTTGTAACTTTGCTCACACATGTAGTCAGACTAGTAGTCACTGATGTCAACAGGGCTATCCTGTGAGCAGAGTTGCTCCCTGTGTGTAAATGTTTGGAAGGTTGGGGCCTTATTTAGGTATACTTGATAACAAAAACAATTCACTGATAGAGAATTGACTGTACATTTTTCCTGACCTTGTAGTAAACTGAATGTGTGCAAAAATGCATGTTGTTTCTCACCTTGTGTGCATTTTAGTACCATCTTCAGACATCATAAATGGGCAACAGGGAAGGATTTCTGAACGTTAAAAGACCATTGTATATACAACCCTCCAAGAACCTGTGTTTCCCACCATGGAGAACTGTACAGCAGGAATCAAAATGGAAGGGGAAATTACATCTAAGAGAATAGAACAGTGCAGTCAACTCTGCACAGGGTTGAAAGGCCAGGGAAGAAGTGTTAACAGCCAGTTGTGACAGCTACAAAATAATTATCCTAGAGCTGAGCATCTGGTCCTTCAGCTGCTGAGTTTCCCACTGGGGTCATCTTTAGTCCTGGTGTAGGTAAGAAAGAGGGTGTATAGGACTAATTTAACCAGCCACTGAAAGATAATGCATGCTGACAATTCTTTACCTGTGCCAATTCAAATTCAGTTAGGATAGGAAAAATGTAACATTTCTCAAATGTGAGCACTTATGCAAAGTCCTCTGTTTTTATTCCTAAACAATGCTACCTTCAATATACTGTTTCTTTGTCCCAAGTTTTGCTGCGGCTGTTTTTATTAACGCTCCTATGAGGTTTAGGACTGTATATGGTCCTAAATGCTGTAATATACTTTTTTATAATTTGTTAAAAAATGATCTTTGGTATTATGACAAATAAAACTGGGAGGTGGGGGGGTTCCTTTTTAAAATTGTATATGTAACCAAAGAAACCGTTTTCAGATCAAAAATGCATTCCTGGGAATGTTTAATGGGATGTTTGAGATTAAGTACTCTTACCCATTATTTTTATGTCATGACTTGATCAAACTGCATTCATTTTAATTAAGAAATGAACACAAGACCCCAGTGTTGGATCCTTTTCTAAACAATGAAAACAAAGCTGGCTCCCATATCTGTGGATGTTGAGTGACTGCAAAGATTTGACTCCTTATTAAACTTATTGAAGTAAAATACCATTGTTTCCTTTTAGTTTTCTTGGGCCTTTATTCTCCATTGCCTTGCACCTTTATTCAATCATTTGCATTGGTGCAAAGTTGGCATAAGCAGCAAAGAATCCTGTGGCCCCTTATAGACTAACAGACGTTTTGGAGCATGAGCTTTCATGGGTGAATACCCACTTCCTCAGATGCATGTAATGGAAATATCCAGGGGCAGGTATATATATGTGCTAAATGAGAATAGTGGTATTTTATACCAACAGTGTGCTCTCCCTGCATTGATGTAAATAACTACACCAAGTATGGTCCCTTGTTTTGAGAAAAAATAAAACATGATCTAATGTCTGATTACTAGAAAAACTACCCATATAAAATGCACCAAGTTATCGTACTAGATACATAAATCATGGATTCAGAATGAGTATAAAATAGCTCTCAGACTTTTTCACTTGCCCGTGTGGTACACACCTGTGATATATAGTTAATATAGTACAATTGGATTCCTTGTGAAAGTCTCTCAGATTTAAGGCTAGCTGAGTGTGTTTTTCCCGCATGTAACCTTTTAAGCAAGAAATTGTATGTACATTTTTCCAGCATGTAACTTCACCCTACCCAATAGTTGACTTCTTATAAAAATTTTAATTGATTTTTAATACTCTACATTGGAACAAAATGGTAGCTTTTAAAGATGTTACCTCTCATGTTCCTCTCTTTCTCTATCTCTTTTTTCTATTGTTTTTAAGCTATTAAATACAGGTATTAAAAATCCAAGCACTTTGGAAAATGTTTGTAACAATACCTGAAAATGCATGAAACTCTCTAGAATTTGGGTTAGGTTACCAGCTTAGGATCACTACAGTGTTTGATGAAAGGTCCTGTAAGTTTTACAGATCTTTCAGGTAAAGCTAGGCTAATTTTATGGTGTTGTCACAGCTTCTCCGGTTTTCAGTGTGAAAGCAGGTTGGAACTCTGCAGTTTTAACTGAGTGTTGCCTTTGAGTTTGCTGAGGCTGACTGTAACCTAATACAATGTTTGAGTGAATCTCAGCCATGTGAAACTGTTGTTTCAAACACTTCCACAAAATGCCCATCCCAGAACTTTTGGTTGTTAGGCCAAGAGATGTGGCTAGTTACTGGAGGTTCCCCCAATGTTCAGGAGTATCTCGTGAATCATTAGACTTGCAGTTATATCAAGAAATGCCTTACTAACGCGGCTCCTCTCATCTCTGAAACCGGGGAGTCAACATAACCAGTTTAAAGAAAAAGCCTGTTGAGCATGTATCCATCCACCTGTTGTCTTGCATCTTATACTTAGATCTTTTAGAAAGGGACCCTTTTTGTTATATATGTGTACATTGTGAACACAAGGGAGGGGCCTCTAGGTTCTATCACTGTACAAATAATAATAAAATCTTGACATAATTAGTGAAGGACTAACCTCAAAAACTTCATATTTTGGTTTTGATCTGGATAAGCGCCAAAACTTCAAATGCCTAAGATAATCTTATGAGACCTGCATAAACCTATTACATCCAAAAATATTGGGCCAGAAGCTTTGCAAGAACAGGTATTATCATGAGTGTATTCCTAAGCGGATTCCAGTCTGCACCAGAATCAGAAAGTGCAAAGCTTGTGAGAACGATGACAGGGAGGTCAATTAAACTTTTTCACAACTCTGATAGGTTTGAATAGAGAGTATGGTGTCTGTTTTGTCCAGCATGGTTACCATATAGTTGTCAGAGTTGCTTCAAAGCCCTTTCATTCATGGGTTTGGAGCTGAGAATATTTTACAATTTAAATAAGCATTTTAATCTGTGGTTATAATTTTAGCAAAATGTACTGTACATGAATGTAATGTTTCAGAAGCCTCTGGTTGCTTGTTAGGCAGTTTGTCCCACTGAGAATACATTCTGTGCTCTGAAAAATAGCTAAGAGCAACAAGTAGTGGTTAAGAAAACATTGAAATTGCTACTCCAACTCCTAGGAAAAGTAGTGATTGAAAATGTTAACTATGTAGTTGCTGCTACTTCATATCAATAGGACTCACAGGCCATAAGAGTTATAAATACCTCCTTTTTTCTGTTGTGGGCTACTTCATCAAGACAAAAGATACACATTGGAAGGCTGGAAATTATACATATTTGTTACAGTTTTCTCAGTATCAGAGATTGTACGGAACCCAAACTCCTCCTACCGTTTTTTTAAAACTAGATCCAAATACTTGGGCATAAGCCCATTTATGATCAAAAAGACTGCGTAATGAGTATTGCTGGAATTGACCAGACCTGCTATGGAGGGACAGATTAAGGTAAAATAAGAACTGAACAGGACCTGTGCACAAAATCTTATCTGAAGCCAAAATTTTGTAGAGGTTGAAAACATTTTGTATATTTTTCCCTTTAATAATAAAAAAAAGTTAATAATGCTTTCAAAATTATGTTCCTATCTACCTGCCCTGTCTGGTTTTAGCTGCGTCAGAAAAAAATGCAGGGAGAGAGGATATTCTAATGATTTTTCTGATATAAGCAAAACCAGAAAGGATTGAGGAACTGACAAGGAAACCTGTTCATGTTAACCTGCACAATAACTAAGTCACAACAGACATTAAGCATCTAAACTTGTTGATACTGCACCAAACTTCTGAACTTTCATAACTGCTTTTATAGGTGGTAGCCACTGAAAAGATTTTTCTCCATGAGATGCAAAAAGATCTAGAAATCCAGATGAGTGCATGAAATATCCTCTCTCACAGCTGTGAGAACCAGTGATGCATCTTGCCCTAACTCAGAATTATTCCCTAAATGAAATACAGTCTCCCTCTCTCACACACTTAATTTTTACTTTGTAGAAATACTTTGTATAAATGTTAAGAAAGGGGCCTGCAATGGGGAGCTTTTGTAAATTAATCATTAACCTGAATAAACAGCATCTTGCTAGACTTCTAAATTGTCCACAAGGCGGCAGTAAAACATCTTGAATCCCTGAGTTTTCTTTGACTAGTAAGAGCTCTTTTTGCAAACATTTGGAAATTATATTTGCATGCGTTTTATCAAAAAACTGTTCTGCCTCTAAATTTTCATGTTACCTTGGAAAGTGCCAGGTTAACAAAATAGGAGTTAACCATGATAAGAGCCTGTAGCAATTTCCTATACAATAGGTATGATGTGTTCTGGAAGCTTTAGAGCAATGATAATATAAATTGCCTATTTGCACTGACAAACAATATTCCTTTACTCTTTTCCAGTATTTTAGTGACTTGTAAATTTCCTCATATGCATGCAGTTACTGCCTATACTTGCCATCTCAAGACTATCTTTATGCGGTGTGAAAAAATTAGAGTAAAGTTTCTTTAACTTCTAGGGGCACCAAACTATCTACGGTTTGCATAGTACAGCAGCATGTACAGTTGTTTCTTGTAATGATCATAATTTTTAAATCAAATGAAACCATTTCTGATCTTTGCTAACTTGGGCACATTATAGATCATTATGTTGGAAGGGACCTCAGGAGATCATCTAGTCCAACCCCCCTGCTCAAAGCAGGACTAATCCCCAAATGGCCCCCCTCAGGGATTGAACTCACAACTCTGGGTTTAGCAGGCTAGTGCTCAAACCACTGAGCTATCCCACTGGTAGTGTTTCATAAGTATGTGCATACACAGGTATTTAGTTTAACAAATATTTATTTGTAAAAGGCTAATCTAGTAATTAAATATTTTATTCTCTGCAAAATAGAAGATTTTAATTTGGGCCCAGTATGCAAAGGTCGTATTAGTAGGTAGAGCCAACTACCTTGTACAGACTACAGTTTGTTCACATTAGCTAAAAACCTAAACTGACATGGAAACTACACGAGTTGCTAAGACCCTCTGTGTTCAAATGTTATGTGAGTGAAATGTTCAACAAGAGCAGCCGGGTCCCTGAAAGCAGGGAAAACTGGAGCTGTGGATTATTCACTTTACTTAGGGTATGGCTACATTTGGAATTTCAAAGCACTGCCCCGGCAGCGCTGCGGGAGCGCTGCCGCGGCAGCGCTTTGAAGTGTGAGTGTAGTCAGAGTGGCAGCGCTGGGAGAGAGCTCTCCCAGCGCTGCATGTAAACCACATCCCTTACGGGTGTAGCGTGCAGCGCTGGAAGCCGAGCTCCCAGCGCTGCTGCCCTGATTACACTGACGCTTTACAGAGCTGTATCTTGCAGCGCTCAGGGGGGTGTTTTTTCACACCCCAGTTGCAGCGCTGTAAAGTGTGAATGCAGCCAAGGCCTTATGCAGTCAGAACAGCGGTGGGCAGGAGTGTAGAAGTCCAGCCCAGGAGAATCCTCTGATGGCATCGTACGCCAGGCCTAAGGACAATAATGACGAGTTACATAGCCAGTATGAAGATTAAGGATAGTGTGATAAAAGATTACGCAGAAATGTGCTTAATTGCATGCATTGCTAGAATTTTCATATTAAACATGGATATTTTTGTATTCTAAATACTTTGTTATCTATTAGTTGTATTTCAGTGGTGCCTCGGAAGCCCAGCCAATATCTGGGCCCCACTATGCTAAACACTATGCAAATACTTAGTGAAAGACAGTTCCTGTCTGTCATGAGGGCACCTCCTCCTGGTTCCTCTGGGGATTAGCCCTTCACAGTCCATCACCCTCTTCTAACAGTTCTTCTCCTCATGGTTTTTCTCTTTCTCTGGGACTTGGAGTGCTCCTTCGAGACTCAACCCTCCAGCCAGGTCACTATAGTCCTCTCCTTCTGGGGTATCAAAGTCCCTCTATACAAAATGGCAGTCTTCCCTTCACTGGCCTGATTATGCCGCTCTGCCTGGGGCTGGCAGGGCAATCCAGTATCACCCTCTACTTGTGGTTCCAGTCCAGGGACCCTATCTTTAGCAACACTGGCCTGCTTTCTCCCAGCCTATGTTGCTCTTCCCCTGGACTCCTTCCTGCTTCTCAGCTCCCCCCCCTGGTTTACTAGCCCAAGCTCCCTCTTCTCAGGGAGGGAACTGAAGGCTATCTGGCACTGTATCCCCAAACACCCATCCTTTCTCCAAGGCAGTACCTGCAGACTACTTCCTCTGCAGCTCCTTTTGGTTCCCAACTTCCTATCTTATAAACCCGGTGCAGCTCCTTCCCAGAGCTGAACTCTGTCAGAAATCAGGCCTTAGTGCTTCCTGGCTTTCCTCCATGTGCAGCCTATAGGTTAATTGGCCTAATTTTCCCCTTCAGGCCTTGTGTGGGGGTGGACACTGGGTCACATTGCCCTCAAGAGCTTATGCTTCAGATAAACAAGACATACAATGGGTAGAAGGGAAACAGGGGCACAGAAAGATTAAGTGACTTGCTCAAGGTCACCTAGTCAAAATCACAGTCAGGCATAGAACCCAGTCCAGTGACAGCATCAACTAGACCGTGCTGCCTCATTACATTTGCTATAGCATCAGTAAAAATTACCTATTGGTTCAAATCCTGCCTGATTTACACTGCAAGTGGTGTCATTGCAGTGAACAGGATTACTTGTATGAGTAAGAAGAGAAGGAATTGCCTGAATGGTCTATTTGCATAATAAACATGTATGTAGAAGCAGCCACTTAAAATTGCAGTGAACAGTGTAGAGCATACAGAATGCACTGGAGCATGTGTTGCCATTTTAGAGAGATATTTTAATTTAATAGAGCTTTTTAAATACCCCATTAAATTTAAGAAACATGATCTACAAAATCTCTTTGGAGATACATTGTTTAAGTGTTAAACACCAGCATTGTCATGGCCACCATGAAACCCAGAAAATAAAGACTCCACACACTGGTCATTGGACAAATTGAATAGCTGCAAATTTTACTGAAGTTATTTTATTGTAACCAAACATTCCCTTTTTGATTATCCAGCAGTAAAAAAACTTGTCTAATGTGGCCTTTTCCTTTGCTCTATGGCCACAAGTAAACAGAGGCTTCCAATTATCACCTCCCTCAAAAAAACCCTGTGAGAGTCAGTCCAAACCTCCCCTTTCTTGTGAACACTTGGGTTCTGATGAAAGGTGCCTTATTTTCAGTGTAGTGGTAAAGTCCATCCTCTATTCCCCTCTTCCCCAACACTCCCTGAACTCTCATATGCTGTGGCATAGGGCCGTCCTGTGGACCTTTCATGTATCTAACAGGAAGTATAGAGACTAGAGAAACATGTAACAGACAAGCAATCTCTGAGTGAAACTTAGAATCCAGTCTCATTCGGGTGATGTTGTGAAGTTCAGAAGCATACCTGGGTCAAAACAGAATTTGGTAACTTCAAGATAGGTCCATCAATGGCTATTAGCCAAGAAGATCAGGCATACAGTCTCATGCTCTTGAGTGTCCCTAAACCTCTGACTGCCAGAAGCTGGGATTGGACATTAGATGGGTCACTTGATACATGGCCCAGTTCTGTTCATTCCGTCTCTGGGCTAGATGGACCTTTGATCTGATCCAATGTTGCTATTCTGTGTTCTCATGTGTGCTGAACACTGATGTAACAGTTAAGTAAAAGCCTGAAATTTCTCACTTCCTCAGGAATAGTACACACTTCTGGCCCTTTTTTGAAGATTGGGATATGCTATGACCCGATAATTCTCTAGTACCACAAAGGATATTGCCCACCAAAGGTCTGAGCCACAGCCTACTGATGTCTATGAGAGTCTTTCTATTGACCTCTTTGGAATTTGGATCAGAACCTAAATTTGTAACAAATCTTAAAAGATAAAACCTAACATACCATACCTGGCAAAATGGGTCTTATTCTACCTGCTGTTAAAGAGAAAGTAAAAACTGCCTTAAAACTCTGATACATTCACTAGTCTATGGGTATGTCTATATACCCGCCAGATTGGCGGGCAGCAATCGATCCAGTGGGGGTCAATTTATTGTGTCTAGTCTAGACGCAATAAATCAACCCCGAGCACTCTCCTGTTGACTCTGGTACTCCACCAGGGCGAGAGCCAGAGGCGGAGTCAACAAAGGAGCAGCAGCAGTCGACTCACCACAGTGAAAACACCACAGTGAGTAGATGTAAGTACATTGACTTCAGCTATCAGCTACTTTATTCACGTAGCTGAAGTTGCATAACTTAGATCGAGTTCCCTTCCCCCTCCTTCCACCCAGTATAGACCCGGCTTAAAGTGGAGGGGAAAAAATATCCATTCCAACCTGAACCTTGGCCTGAGTCCAAAGCATAGTGGGATATATTTCTTTGTGGACCCCACTCTGCTGCTTAATCACACAATGGATTACATATGTCATCCAAGAAAACAAACCAAGGAGTACTAGTAAAGCTATTTGTCCTGCGAGGGTAGGAATTCTCTCCCTACTTTGGCAGGGTAATTTGTTCCCTCTTTGAAAGGGGAGAGCTGTTTGAATTCAAATCTGCTAGGGAGGGAAGGGGGGAAAAAACCCATCCGAAGTGACATCTACCTTTCTTTCTTCTGCCGGAACTCTATCTAATGACATGGAGATAGACATTCTCACTGTGTTTCTTCCAATTTGTCATTTTTATATGTGCTTTCAGGTAGCATCTAGAGACACCAACAAAGGGAAATGCCACCTAGGTGAAATTAGCCTAGATTAAATTACTATAAGGTGGGTGCACAACTGACTGAAAGGCTGTACTCAAAGAGTAACTATCAATGGTTCTCTGTCAAATTGGAAGGACGTATCTAGTGGGATCCCACAAGGGTCTGTCCTGATTATGGTACTATTGAACATTTTTCATTAATAAGAACATAAGAACGGTCATACTGGGTCAGACCAAAGGTCCATCTAGTCCAGTATCCTGTCTTCCGACAGTGGCCAATGCCAGGTGCCCCAGAGGGAATGAACAGAACAGGTAATCACTCTCTTTGGGGCACCTGGCATTGGTTAATGACTTGGATAATGGAGTGGAGAGGATGCTTTTAAAATTTGTGGATGACACCAGAATGGGAGGAGTTGCAAACACTGTGAAGGACAGGATTAGAATTCAAAATTACCTTGACAAATTGGAGAATTGGTCTGAAATCAACAAAATGAAATTCAGTAAGGACAAGTGCAAAGTCCATTTAGAAAGGAAAAATCGAATGCACAACTACAAATAACTAGCTAGGTGGTAGTACTTCTGAAAAGGATCTGAGTGTTATACAGGATCACAAATTGAATATGAGTCAACAATCTGACGCAAGTAAAATGTCTCATATTATTCTCGGGTGTATTAACAAGTGCTGTTTATAAGAAACGAGACAAAATTGTCTTGCTCTATTTGGTGCTGGTGTGGCTTCAGCTAGAGTAATGTGTCCAATTCTAGGTGCCACATTATAAGAAAGGAGTGTGTACATTGGAGAAAGTCCAGAGAAGAGCAACAAAAATGATAAAAAGTTTAGAAAACCTGACCAGTGAGGAAAGGTTAAAAAAGCTGGGCATGTTTAGTCTTAAGAAAAGAAGACTGATATGGGAGGAGGACCTGATAAATCTTCAGATATGTTGAGGGCTATTATAAAGAGGACTGTGGTCATTTGTTCTCCACATCCACTGGAGGTAGGACAAGAAGTAATCAAATTAATCTATAGCAAGGCAGATTTAGGTTAGATATTATGAAAAACTTTCTAACCATACAGGTAGTTAAGCTCTGGAATAGGCTTCCAACGGAGGTTGTGGAAACCCCATCATTGGAGGTTTTTAAGAACAGCTTGGACAAATACCTGTCAGGGATGGTCTAGTTTACTTTGTCTTGTTTCACCATAGGGGGCTGGACTTCATGACCTTTCAAGGTTCCTTCTAGCTCTACATTTCTATGATTCTGTGAAAGTTCAGGCTCCTTAATGCTAGACACAATACAAACACAGTACCTGTCCTGAAAAGCATATAACATAAATGGACAACAAACAAGGGTGGGAGGGGAAACAGAGGTCAAGAGAGGTAAAGTGACTTGTCCAAGGACTCACAACAGATCAGTGGCTAACCCAGGATTAGAATTCAAGTCTCCTGGCTCCTAGTCTGGTGCACTATCCCCTGTAACTCAAAGGCCCCTTCCCACTTCCATTAACTCAAGACTTCCTTTAACTTTAATGGAAGTTCGATTAGGACCTTAGACCCTGTAATTAGCTATTCTAGCAAAATGATCTGCATGACATAATTTGATATTAAACTGCAAATCTCCCCCAATTCATGATCAAAGGTAGATTTCCCTGTAACAGAGTGAAGACTTTCAACAGCGGTTTTTATTAGATTCATAATTACATCACTGATAGAATTCAACTGTACCTTATAGCAATGTACTGATTTGTTGCTTTAAACACAGCACATTGGTTGTTGAAATATTTGAAACTCTCAGAAGTTTTCAAAGTGTGTGTTTAGGTTAAGGTTAAGTTGCCCTTGACAGCATTTCGGAAAAAAAAGGTTTGAATTGTTGAATAACCACCTTTCACCCATCCCTAATTGTAATTTAAATGACAATATGCTCCCAATCAATAGCTCTTTGTCACACATTGAAGATCAAGTATGAGATTTCACTCCATGAGTTTACATGGCAAAAGCTCCTTGTTCGTAATACTAAAGATGTTGCATCCTGCTGTTAAAGAAGTATTAGAATACCTGCTCTCAAATAATTAATTTTTATGTAAGAGATATGTAAGAGAGTAAAGTGTAAATCACACTTTATAGCTGTTAATCTGAAACAATTCAAAGCCCGTCATTTTTGTGCTTTGTTCACAGATAAATATTACAATAGAAATTTTAACCAGTTGAAAAAAAATGAGTCATTACAGGATAATTTGAACAATTTAAGTTAGGTATTATTATAAGATGTAGATCTTGAGTAAATATACCTTTTTCTTCACCTCTCTCTCGATTTTATGTATATAATTTTTTGCAGAGGGAAAATTGTAAAGCTTTTCATGGTGATCAGTGTGTGTGTGTGTGTTTGTGTATAGAAGATAGTGAGACTGTCTAATATGAATATCTGGTCTCTCATTAGATATGTAAGAGAGTAAGACTTATATACACAGGCCCCAGTCATGCTGCTGTACCTAGTATTATTATTGGTATAGTTATTTATTATTGGTATGACCATAGAACCAGAACACCTAGAAGCCCTAGTCTAGGACCAGGACCCCATTGTGCTAGGTATTGTACACACAGAAGAAAGAGATGGTCCTTGACCCAAACAGCTGACAGTCTAAACCAAAAGAGAACAGTTGGATACAGACAAATAAATGAGGGGACACAAGGAAACAATGAAAGAGTATTGGTCAGTCTGATAGACTGGGGTATCAGTGCATCAATGAGCTAATTTTTGTCAAGTTTTTTGTAGGCATCACAGCAAAGTGACCTGTTCGTTGCTCAACTAGAGAAGGTAGTCAACATCTTGATAGTGAACGAGAGATGACAGAGTAGGGATAGGCCGTGAAAGGCCTTGAAACTGAAGAGAAGTTGTCTGTTTGATGTGACAGAGAAGAGGGAGCCAGTGGAGGGATGAAAAGAAGAGTGACCCCTGGTGGCAGAAAGTTAGTTGTGTGGCTTCTGCAATGGTAGAAAGTAGTCATCATTTCCTCTGTTGCAGGGAGTCGGGGAGAAAATGGGGAAACCAAAGGAGATAGGTTTGCCCAAAAAAAAGCAATGCTGGCTCAGTAGGGCACATGGTCAGGGCATCTGGGATACAGTGACTAAGGGCTGGTCTACACTATGGGGTGAGGTCAATCTAAGTTACTCAACTTCAGCTACATGAATAATGTACTTAGATCTATGCAGTGTCTTCACTGCAATGTGTGGACGGGAGATGCTCTCCCATTAACTCCCCTTGAACTTCTTGTTGAGGTGGAGTACCGGAGTCAACGCTAGAGAGATTGGAAGTTGATTTATCATGTCTAGTAACTATACTAGACACAATACTAGGGTTGATATTAGGGTTAGGGTTGATACTAGGGTTGATACTAAACATGATAAATCATCCCCTGCTGGATCAATCACTGCCCATCCATCCATCCGGTAGTGTAGACATGCCCTCAGTGTCTTCCCTCTGACTTCGCTACTGGAGCTTCTGTGTAGGCTAAGCTGACTTAAAGCCTGTGCCAAGATGGCAAAAGCCCTGAGCAAGGGCAGGTGGCAATATCACCTGCTGTTTCCTCAAATTAAATTCCCCTTTGGAATGTAAGGAAATTTGCTAGCACAAGAGCATGTTAATTGCACCTGCATCATCTTGGGTGAATCTCACCCTCTGGATATAAACTTCCATTTGTACTTATACTAGCAGAGGCAAGAATGGTATTGTGGTTAAAACCCAAGACTTTGAGCCAGGAGACATTATAATTATTAGTATTTATTATTTATTACATGCTATTTGTATTGGGGTAGTGCCTACACGCTCCAGTCATAGGACAAGGTCATTGTTTTGAGTAGTGTACAAACATATAACAAAGAGGTGGTCCCTGCCCTGAAGACGTTACAACCCAAACCGGGGTTTCATATGCCGCTCTATCACATACTTCTTTATGTGACCGTAGGCAAGTCACATAATCTCTTTGTGCTTCAGTTTCCTATTTGTAAAATGGAGGTAATAGTGAATTAATTTCATTATATATAACAAGTTATTAAGAAAACACTACTATTAGCTGTTATTCATAGACTATAAATTCACCAACCTTCACCATACAACCATTGTGTTGTTACACTGTGGGTTTTTTATTTTTTTTAAAGCTCTCCTCTCTTTTAAGTATGGCAATCATGAGATGAGCAGATTTTAACTGTGCTCAGACAAAACATTTTAACAAGCAAGAGAGCCCTAATACTTGGCTATCACTAAAGACTGCATGTTAGAAGCAGCAAAGAGTCCTGTGGCACCTTATAAACTAACAGATGTATTGGAGCATGAGCTTTCGTGGGTGAATACCCACTTCATCGGATGATGCTTTTACAGATCCAGACTAACACGGCTACCCTCCTGATACTTGACTGCATGTTAGAAGTTAGCCAGATCATCAAAATGCAGCTTAAGTAGGTCCAATGATAGTGTATTAAGCCAATACAATTGCTGGTGCTACAGTTAAGGTTGTGGGCATTTCTGTTATAAACTCCAGCTGTTGGGCCTCAAAACGACAATATTTCATGGAAGTAGGATTGAGCTGCCACGTTTGGATCCAGATCTGGACCTGAATCATACCCAAGTCCAGAGGTGGTCAGGTTTGGGTGTGTGGTTCGGAGAGAGAAAATTTAGATTGGGAAGTGGGTCAGAACTTCACCAAAGTTCAGTTGTGTTGGTTTGAACCCATCTCTGCAAAGAGCCTTTACATTTTTTTTGCCTTATTTGCTTGACACCCTGAATACTGTACTCTGAATGGTTTGTTTCTTCCCAGGTGGCTATAATGCCTAATGCTAAAACTGAAATGACACACACTATCTCACACACCTGGACACAATCATCAAGTATCACTTTGCATCCCATGTATTGCTTGGCTTATTTGTTTACAAGGAGCTGTTGTTTGGGATTTTTTTCAGGATGCTTTTTTGTGCTTGTGTGTCTCTGTCCTCTGCTTTGGTAACAAAAATCTAATTCAAAAGTCAACACGTACATCAAAATGTACAGTTCTGGATAGTGGTGAGCAAAGTTTCGTTGCAATCCAGATAAAGAAATACGAATTAAACATTGAGTCTGAAATCTTGCTTTCAAGGAGCAAGTGCATCTTCAAAAACAATGGGCTGTATCCTGAAGTCCTTTATGGGCAAACACCTAATGAAATCAATTATTTTATGTGCATCCATTATACAATAAATCTAAGTCATGAGGTTTAATGTACTTCATATTTTAAAATGAAAAGAACCAGCACAGAAGCATTTTCCTTTCAAGTACATTTTAATATGAAATCCAATGAGAGAGAAACTTGCCTACATAGAACAGTACCCTGAGAGGTAATGCTGTGCCTGCCAATAGTTAGCGTTAAAATAATCTGGAAATATTTACAAATGTGGAATGATCCTCTGATGAACTCCACATGGGTGAAGTCCTGTGCTTGTGCAGCTCCCCATTGACTTCATTGCAGGATTGTGGCCTAGATCACAATAATGGTTACATTTATCAGATGAGCTGGAAACTGCTGCAGCTTATGAGAACTGTATTAAATTGATAAATGAAAAGGCATAACAATGGTGTGGCTTTCTGTTTCTGGTAGCACCCACTATTTGCTAAGTGTTGTACAAACACAAATGAAGGCTCAATCCCTTCCCCAAGAGCTTATATTCTATAAAGAGAAAACAAGCAGGCAGAGAGAGAGGAGAACAAGAAAAAAGTAAATTGGCCGGAGGAGGGGGTGATTGACCAAGTCCTGACAATAAAATACTTTATTAAATAATGGGGTTGTAAATGTACACAGCAAATTTGTGTTGAAATTAAGCAGTGAATAAATTGGGTGTCTGCTGAAGAACTAAATCAAAGTTGTCAAGGTTGTCAAGTACTAGAGGTGTGCGTCCCAGGTTGAGGTTTATAATCGCTGAAAGGGGTGAATTTTATTTTTTTCACATTTTCTATCAAGAAAGAGTTAGCATGTAAAGCACTTTACTTTCAGATGAGATGTAATACTGAAGTCCTGACCACCCATATTCATTAAAAAGTCCATAATGTCATTTTTCAGAAGAATGAGGTGTTGAAACCCAGAGCCTTGACTAAGTTCCACTTGGAGTGATTACATTTTGCCTCCCAAAAACCCCTCCTCTGCAGTTTCAACGGGAAAAGATATTTATCACTTCCGATCCTAAACTGTTATGCAGCATTGCTGTTTGCATTTGACAGGTGCTATGTTTCATCCCAGAAGTGGTGAGCGAATGTGTGTTCAGATGATTCACCAAGGTGGTTGATACTGTCCACAAACATTTCCCTACCCATCTTTCCATATGTTCTGCCTTCGCCTGGCAGAACTCCCACTGAAGAGGATGGAATTTCCACTGAAGGAGAAGTCTGCAAATCAGACAACCATCTCACTAGGAGGCATCAGTAAAAATTGCTCTGGCTGTTGCTCCACAGCTCACTTACATTGACATCTCTGCTAAGCCTGGCTGGCATGACATGGTCCCTTCACCAGACACAAGGGAGCTTAGACAGACTCAGCAGTTTGACTGAGTGGGAATGAGCAACTTCCAGGAAGGTCTTGCTAATGTGTTAACTGCTAAATTCATGTTAGGGGAGAATTTTTCCAGTCATCTTTCCTCACCCATATTAAAAAAAATTCTTCATAACACAAATTTAGCATGTCCACTGTAGAATAACAAACAGAGCATATTTTGTAGTTTACATCTCCAGCACTTAACATTGGTACATCTACACTGCAGCTAGGAGCATGCTTTCCATTGCAGGTAGATGGACATTCACAAGCACTACTTGAGCTATTGCACTAAAAATAGTAGTGTATCTTGGGGTAGCATGGGCAGTGGTTTGGGCTAGCCACCTGAGTACATTCGGAGGGGGTCTGAGTACCCAGGTGGCTAGCTACAGCTGCTACCCATGCTGCCCCCATCTACACTGCTATTTTTGGTGCAGAGCTAGCATGTGTTTGTCTATCCATGCTAGGAAGCACACTCCCAGTGCAGTGTAGACACAGCCTAAGAAAAGGCATTAAGAGAGAGTTTTTCACAGTTCTAAGACCTCTAACACTCATGACTGTAGTCTAGCTATGAGATTTAGGACAATCCATAAACATAAACAAAGGAATTTTTGCAAAGCGAGTCACTAAGGTTGGAGGAATGTAGTGAGTGGGGGTGGGGCCTCAAGGAAGGGGTGGGGCTAGGATGTTCTGTTTTGTGTGTTTAATCCTGTCTTCTGACAGTGGCCAATGCCAGGTGCCCCAGAGGGAATGAACAAGTAATCAAGTGATCCATTCCCTGTCGCTCATTCCCAGCTTCTGGCTAACAGAGGCTACGGATACCATCCCTGCCCATCCTGGCTAATAGCCATTGATGGACCTATTCTCCATGAATTTATCTAGTTCTTTTTTGTACCCTATTATAATCATGGCTTTCACATGAAACCCTTATGATCCCACTAATGACATAAGATGGAGCCAGGAAGAAATTAGTAGGTTGCTGGGCAGGCCATTCCTTACACAAAGGTTTCTCAAACAGGGGTTGCCGCTTATGTAGGGAAAGCCCTGGTGGGCCGGGCCTGTTTGTTTACCTGCCCCATCCGCAGGTCCGGCCGGTCGTGGCTCCCACTGACCGCAGATCACTGCTCCGGGCCAGTGGGAGCCGCGATTAGCCAGACCTGCGGATGTGGCAGGTAAACAAACAGGCCCAACCCGCCAGGGGCTTTGCCTACAGAAGAGGCAACCCCTGTTTGAGAAACCCTGCCTTACACCAAGGCATCAAAGTTAATTAGGGACAAGCTGAGGGGAGTAGAGATAAGGTCAGCCTGCACAGGTTGCATTCCTTCCAATCCCTTGGGAAATGACATCTACACCCCTGCAAACCCATCAAGCACCAAAACCTGCAGCCTTAGCACAACTCTCCAAATCATCCGTGTATGAAGTCAGATGCATGGCTCTGCCATGCAACGTTCAACACTCTCAGGCTTTTCTTTGTTGTCCTCTCTATGCCTTATTTCTCCCTTGTGTTTTTGTATAGGTTCTGCAGCAATTAAACCAGCTGCTGTTTAGCCAGGAGAGCAGCAGCCTGATTCAAACCCTAGCTACAGACTGTTTCTTTTTGTTGTTAGACACTACCAGCCTCATACCGTACCTGGCCAAACCTGCCAAGTTTTGGATTTCCTAGAGGAGGCTTTTCATTCTGTCTTCTTGTCTGCACATGTACACGCAACCTCCAATTATATAATAGGTGAACTCATTGTTGTGCTATTGTGCATTCTTTTCTTTTTGCAAGCGAGCTAACTGATACTTTTCATACTTTGTGTCTATTGTTACCTTGTGCTAGGGTTCCAATTCTGAGGACTCCTTGCTTCTTCCCTCTTTCCACTCCCAGGCATGAATTTTATTTTTAGTACATTTCTCTTTGATTCCATTTTCAAAGCTCTTAGAAGTTTCAACACTATAAAATGCTAAAAATGAGCTGGCCTCCCTAAACAAGCTCATTGAAGTGTTATATAATTTTTGGACACATCTTCAATCCATCAAGGCCAGGTGAGGAGCTCAGTCAGTGGTAAAGTAGCTTATTGCTTTTTAAAAAGCTAGCAAGAGATGATTCCTCTATTACTTCTTTTAGAACCAGGCTTCTAAGTTTCTTTAGAATGAGCAGGAAACTCCTGTAGGGAGCACCATGTTGTCTTTAAAGCAGCCAGTAAGCAATTTATTTCTGACAGTGAGAAATATGAAGGGGTTCCCCATATAGCTACAAATGTTACATCAGGATAGGACTTTCTAAAGCGAGATCCTCAGATGGTGCAAATCAGCTTCAACAGAGAGATGCTGATTTACATCAGCTGAGAGATTGATTTTACACAGTATCCATTACAAGCCAGCCCTGCACTGAGAGTTGTTTCCTTGGAAAAGTGACTACGTGGTTTTGATTGAAAGAGCAGGGAGATACAATCTTTGCCCCCAAACAACATCTAGGTATTCTTCTTAAAAGACCACATAGGAGGAGGAACGGGGAAAAAAACTACAAACAAACAAAGATGGAGTTAAGTGACTGAACCTGAATTAAATTTGTTAGCCTCGGGTTGTTTTGTATGTTGATGTTTAATTTAAATTTAGCTACTTCAAAGTTCACATAGTTCTAGTTAATAACTTTACTATAACTTATTATTTTCAGATGTTGGCAGGTAGACAAGTTGTGAGTCACCTGGAATATGAGGCTAAATAAGTAATACTCACTGGCAGGGTTTTGACCATGACTGATTATACTTTGCTGTCTTCTGTGTTAGAAAAATACAGCTCATGAAAAAAAGTTCTGCTTTTCTCACTTCCAGTGCCATTTTATGTTGGAATTTCCACGGGGTGGGTTAGATTTCATACACAACTGTGTAGCTTTCAAAAAGTTCCATAGCATAGAGGATCTTTATTATTTCTTTTGACCTCTTCATGCGAACCTAAGACATCATTCTCTGTTTTTGATACCAATTCTAGTTGTTCCTGAACAGTGAAGTGTACAGGCTGTTAGCCTTAAATCACACGGAAAAAATGGAATGGGACTCTCCTTATCTGTGATAGTAAACTTGTTGTCAGGAGAACAACAGTATTTTAATGTGACAGCCAATGAAAAACTATTTGATCAATATAAATTTCTGTAACTGTCAGCCCCTTTGTTGGCTAACAAAAAATGGAATTAATTCATAATGTTGGCAGCAGAAGGGGGGAAAAGAAAGAAAAAATTGTGTTTGACAAGAACAGAGAATCAGATTTTTAGCTTCTCAGAACCAGCAAGGGCTTATGGAAAAACGTACATAGACAAAGCAAAATCTCAGTCATTGGCATGGCTTACTGGAGCTCTGGGGCTGTGAAAAATACTGTGGTGTTCACAAATGTGCAAAATTTCTGTGTCTCCAATATGTGATATAAGAATCACAGAACATCTACGTGCATTTCATAAGAATGCTAAGCTGTAAAAAGCAACAGGTCACCAGAGTGTATAGCAATGAATAATTAGAGAGAAACTAATCACACTGTCTTTCCCAGGCTTAGATCAGGCTGCTGGGAACCCAGGCTTTTGTCTGGTGGTCAGTTCCTTCCATGGGTTGGAGGACATCCACTAAGTTAGAGCATAGATCTAGTCTGCTTACTCTGCCTCCTCTGTTCTGAGACCAGACAGAATAAGGGGAGTCTACACCACTGCTTCTCTCTCTGCTACGCAACTAGGGGCATTTCACATTCAGAGTGAGCTACTTCTTACACTACTGATCAGTCTCTACTGGCTTTAAGAGGTCAGAGATAAGGGGACAAATGCTTTGAACATACAGGGTGAAATTAGTATCAGTAAGAAAGGGAAGGTTTTTGTGTGCCGATGGTCCATTTGAAGTGTTATGTTCATCTGGAGGTGGAACAGCTTCAGAAGTCAACATCACCCAATGCATGGAACCTTCTCTTTCTTACTGATAAATATTGTGGATGAAATATACCCATTGAAGTCAATGGCAAAATATCTATTGATTTCAGTGGGCCCAGAATTTCACCTTGTATGTTCAAAGCTATATTTGCTCTATCCGCAGCATAAACTGAAGCAATGGTTAGGCTAAAACCCAGGCTGAAATAGCTAGACTTGTATTTCATCTGCAAGCCCTACATCCAAGTCAAGTCAACTGATTGTCAGTCTGAGAAAAAATGGTGATAATGGTGAACGATGTTCATGATCTCCCCCCTCTTCCACTTAAAGAGCTAAGAAAGACCGAGCTCAAGAGCGGTTGCAGCAGTTGCCACAATTATGCCATCTCGTTCCTTATGAAACAATCTGCCAGCGCGTTGGGGGAAAAAAAGTAAAGAAACAGATTTTGAGGTAACTCAGAATCAATGGAGGGATGGGAGAATGTTATCTCTTAGGCACCTCCAGTAGCTTATCATGGAGCAAGATTATTATTACAGTGTTATCTGTGCCTGGGGACATAGACAGCTGCTTTCATTTTCTAAATATGGTGGGATCCACATTTCCCCTATCAATATAAGCACATATTTGACAAATTGAAATATCTGTCACTTATATAGAAGCAGCTGTATCTATACCGGGGTTGTTTCATCAGCAGAACATATTCCATGCATGTGTTTTGAGATGTATTCCATGGAATAGGAGATAATGCAAGTTCATAGTATAACTTTGCAATTTGTTCTCATTGCTCTTCTTGTATCTACCTTCTGAAGATCTCCTTCATACTGTGGCAGTTCTGTTAAATGCTGATCAGAAAATACTTGGTATAAGTCCAGTCAGTCATTTTCACTGGTGTGAAAGCCAACACTTTATGTAGCTCTATTTAGCTACCAGGTATTCTGGATCATCTACTTTTCCATGAGCACTTTAGAAGTATCCACCCGTATATGGGAGGATCAAGAATTTTTCCCCATCTTTAAAACACAGCATGTATGGCATGCAAAATATTATCCAGATACATCCTACTATACAACATAAATATTATTTTGCTAAACAGGTGTTTAGAGAACAAAGATTGTAAAATTGATCTGTTTAATAACACAAGCTCATATAAAAACATCCAAAAGAAAGCTAACAGTAATCTTCTTTTCCCACATATAAAAATAAATCACTATTTTACAGGAAGATAAATTGTATATATTTAAGGTTGCTTGGCTGTCTCTTCTTGTTGGAATAAACCAAACAAAAATTTTCCTTTTTGCTTGATATTCCTATTGGTTTTTGAAGCGGCAAATCTGCATCGGCTATGATCTGATCATTATAAGCAGCAAGGCACTTGCTTGAGTGACACGATGAGCAACAGTTTCACAGATGGCAAAACATCAGGGTTTTTTTCCTTCCACGTGAGGGCCAATTTGTGACTCTTCAGATGCTCAAACAGAGCAACTCCTCTCTCTCCTGCACAGGTGTGTGATCAGGTGGAACCTTGGCTCCGCCCCAACTGTTCTAGGCCTTCCCAAGGTTTGTTTCAAATGGCTCATTGTCCTGCCATGTGGAAGCAATAGCAAATTTGTTGAGAGGAAGCCTTCATGTTGATAAACTGCCTTCTCTTTACTGACATAATGTAACTGAGATCCAATGTGGTAAATAAAAATATTTCTGGTTATTAAAAGGTCACTTATTTGGGGGTAAAAGTCATAATTTCTGGAGTTATATTTTATAACCAGAAATGTATATTCTCAGCAGGGGGAAAAGTTCCTGTGAATGCAGAATGGTTATTCACACTGAATGAAATTCACAAGTAATTGGTCTTCAAGCAGATGAAGTGCAGGGGGGTGGAAGTTCACCACTCCCTTCAGCCTAATTGGGATAGGTTGCAGGACTTGTGTCCTGCACACCTTTTGAGAATACTGGCAAGTATGGCCTACAAAATGTGTGTCTACATTTTTGTGCCCACAAATGAATGGTGGGTACAAATCTGATTACTTGCATCTTCAACCACCAAGATTGTAAGCACAAATCAGATAGTCAGAGACACAAATTCTTAGACTGACAGCCACATTTCATGTTGTGGGCAAAAACTGTGCCCACAAATGGGACTTCTGGCCCACAGACTGACAAATATACCCCATTAAATTCACATTCAGAATATAGACTGATAATCTAGAATTACTCACTGGCACATTTGTACATTTCAATTTCCAATAGGCTGAGTTCTGTATAATCACATGAGTTCTAATCTTTTACTACCCAGTCACAGATTTTGAATTCAAATTTCCTCCTTTTTGTCTGTATTTAAAAATAATAATAATCATTTTCCATCTATTACAAATAACAATATAGGTCCACAGACTGAATGCTGAAGTTGTAATTCAATCTTAGGGCTTGGCTGCCATTCATTGATACCTGGAGCTGTACTCTTATTATTTATGACATCAGCAGAAACTCTCAATTGAATTGCAGCCTTATATTTAATTAGGGACCATGTATTATTTTGTATGCAATATCTAGAATTAAAATAGCCCCTTTCCACAGTATAATGGGAAAAAGGCAGCAAAGTTTGAATATATACTCTAATTGATATTTCTTGTACTTATTCTAAAAGTAATCAAAATGTAAGTTAAATATTAATTATAATATTTTACTGCATTGTCCACGTTGATTTATTGCTGCCTCTTTTGGTTCACTTTTAATTACCATACTTTATATGAAAACTAAGATTATTTTTAATAGAAGAGTTATTTAGCATTGAAATTAATGTAAAATTCAATACTGATCTTCATAGGGAACTTTATGTGAAACATAATAATCAAAAGGTATATTTAACACAGTTTGCAAGTTTTTGTTAGTCTTTTTTTTATTTTATTTTCTCTCCTTTCACAACATGTCTCTCAACTCTCTCCACATTAAAAAGTCAGGGACAAAGCTCATAATGGAACAAAAGACCAAAATCATGGATGGTCTTTTCTAAAAGAGGTACAGTTTCAAAGCCTGAAAAAAGATATAAATCAAAGTGCTATTGAATACAGAGATCATTTTAAAGGAAATATTGAACTGTTTGCTTAAAAATCTTACATTATTGCCTGCTTTTTAACCTCGATTCCTTTTTGAAGGAGAACACCAGATAGGGACAAAGAGAATATTTTCATGCAAAAATCAGGCACAGGTACAGAGGCACAGCCAGACATCATTTCCAGTGGGCACAGGAATTTAATTCAAGTTATTCTCTCCTTTATTCCACATTTAACAAAGTTGAAGGATTTATCCACCTCTCTGACTCTTATGCAGACTTCACTAGCTAACATGTGTTTCAGTGGCAAGTAAATATTGGGCTGGATTTTTATGTCCACATGACATGGATTCTAGATATAAACCTCAGCATATGAAAAGTGTGGCTTTATGTCCTCATGGAAGTTCTGTCTGAGGCTCTACTCTAATGTTATCTCTAAAAAAGCAAAGGTAATTGACTTTATTAGCTCTTCAAGGCCCTGACTGAAAGCCCACTGAAATCATTTTGCAGGATAAACAAATTCCCTGCTTTTGGGGGAAGCAATATTACAAAATTTGTGGGCAGAGGGAAGATGATGCATTACTTTTTGCTGCTCAGGTGTTACAATTCCCCACCACATAAGGGACCCATCAGGAAAGGTAATATACAGCAGGCTCTGTTATTTTACCTGGAGAACTTCCATGGAGAGCATGAAGGAAGCATGGGCATCACCCAGGTTCTGCCTCATGGCTAGCAAAACGGAGCCTGATCTGCACACCTTTGGGAACCCTGAGCCAGATGCTTAGCTGGCGTAATTTGGCATAGCTCCACTGAAGTCTTTTATACCAGTTGAAGATCATTGTGTCGAGATAGCCATACCTCTTTGGCTTATCAATATAGGGCATGTTAAGAAATGAATAAATTGTTGCTAGTGATAGTTACAGACACATTATCATTAGTCTATGAACCTCCTTGTCTTAGCTACATGACCTGGTTTGCTGAAAGATGAAATAAAAAAAATGTTTGTTTTTAAATAAATAACAGATCCCAAACTAAATCATCTAACATACTGTCTATTTATATTTTATAAGGACAAATGTTTCTGACAACTCTCATAATAGGTTTGTACAAGCATGCCATGTTCTTCCCAAGGAGGTTTCTTTGAGTGACATAAATTGCCTTTAATGAAAATTTTAACAATTCAGGCTAAATAATTTTTTACATTTTAATGTGTAGAGATGCAACATAACATGGCAAGGCTAGCAAGAGGAGACATGTGTTTTGGAAATAGGTTGCAGAATATATTTATTCATAGAGCAAAATAAAAGCAACATGAACATTATATTTTAATAGCTCCCGCTTGTTGGATTGCAATATGGGAACATTGATGCATTCCTTCCGTAAACACTAGGCTATACAGAATGTTCATGCCTTTAAGAAGTTCTGAGTACCTAACTTTCTCTCTTTTCCCAGGGCTGGTCTACACTACGGGGGAAAATCGATCTCAGATATGCAACTTCAGCTACGTGAATAACGTAGCTGAAGTTGAAGTATTTAAGATCAAATCACTCACCGTCCTCACGGCACGGGACCAATGTCCGCGGCTACCCCTGTCAATTCCGCAACTCCATTTGGGTTGGTGGAGTTACGGAATCGATATAAGCAATACGGAATCATGGAGATACGGCGGGTAGTGAAGACGTACCCCCAGTGTGACATCACAGGAGTAATGTTAGAATGGTGGCTGTATGGCAGGAAATGATAAATTATCACCACATTTTTCACATCATAACTCAAGATTTTATGTAAGATCAGCTTTTACATTCTTGAATGATACAGGAAAAGTATCCTAGGAGCCAGTAATTGTACAGAAATAAACAGTATTATTCTTTCACACAACTGATTTTCCCTAAGCCTGCTATTGCAACCCTAACAGACAGGTAATGAATGGGACTACTCACATAAGTAGAGATTGTAGAAGAGGGTCCTTTCTCACCAGGCACATAATTCCTGCCACCATAAGCTAACTTTGGTCCATTATTTGGTTTGAAATCCCATAATCACTTTATTATTCACCTTAGCTACTCCCCACAGGCCTTACCCAAAGTCTGTTTAAATGAATGAAAAGACTCCTCTGACTTCAATGGGCTTTGGATCTGGTCTACTGGACTGCCACAAAAAGTCAGAGAGAGATTTTGAGAACAAAAAAACTAGTTTAATTCGTTCTAATTTTCTTCTCAGGTATAATAATAATAGCATTTAAAAATGAGCAATGGCTTTCAGGTCAGGTAAATGTCTTAGCTTTGCTTTGGAGTTTACAAGGCCCATCAGCCAGCTATTTCAAGTATACAGCTAGCTTTCAAACACTGTTGTTTAAATGGTACAGTATCAATTACATAATAACTCAGCACTGAGTGACAGCATCATAATGTGTTCCTTTTAAGAAGTAAACCCATCTCATAAGAAGCAGCTCTACAGGAAAATGGCGAAATTAATACTTTGCATTGTCTTGTGTATGCTTTCTTGTGTTTCATCAGTTGCAGTATCTGATTCTTTTTAAGGATAATATTTGAAGGCAGAAAGTTTAAATGTACATACCTTAAATGTCTGATCTAGTGGAAAAACAGGACCATGCCATTTTTTTTAAGCCATCATTAGCAGCAAAGATGGTGCACATTGAAAACTTGGCCCCTTAATACAGTGTAGGATCACTTCTGCATTGTGAATCTGAATGTGACTTTACAGATAACATCCATCAGAATCATCCTGCACTCTCAAAATGCAACCATGCTGTATAGTCTGGGTATTATTCTGGTGGGCCCCAATTCAGCAAGGCACTTATGCGTATGCTAACTTTAAATACGTAATTAGTGCCACTGAAGTCCATATACCCAACTGAAGTTAATAAGACTATTCCCTCCTTTAAGCACATACTTCAGGCTTTGCTGGAATGGGCCATAATATCTTCCTGCTAACACACTCGCACTTATCCATGATAAGATATTGCGGTTATGGTAAAAAATAGAGCAATGATATATTTACTAGAGGACTGCAAACTGCAGTCTACATGTTGGCAGGGGACAGCAACCTCCAGATGAATTTGTAGAAGGAGAAAATGCAGTCCATTGAAAAAGACAAGAGATGACACATGCTGCAAAGCTGGTCCTAAATTCAGAACTGTCAAAACAATCCTTGCAGACAGGAATCCGTTAGTGCCACAAAGTGTAAGAACATGGAAAAGTGGTATTAGCGTGATAGCTTTTGTTTCGTGTGTTGCCTCTCACAATAGCCATAGAATTATTTGTAGTCTTTTGAGTGAATGTCAAGTGAGGGGGACAGAATGATAGGGAGGCTTTTTAGGGGCTAATCCAAAACCCACTGAAGTCTTTGGAAGGATTCACATTAACATTAATGGATTTTCGATCAGGTCCTTAGTGAATTTCCTTTTAAAAACTCCTGCAGTGTATGGGGAAATGGGAATGGAAATGGAACGTAACTCAACTTTTCGCAAGATCTCATGTGCTTACGGACTAATCTGAACAACACATCACTCAAATTCTCCATCTAAGACCTGGGGGTAGCAGCTTAACATACAAATATATAGACTAGTAACCAAAAATTATTTTTTCTTAAATAAGGTAATTCTATTGGGTAAGTCATTTTCCTGCTCTGTGCCTGAGTGTCCCCATCTGTAAAATGGTGATGCTAGCCTCCTCTGTAAAGCCCTTTGAGGTCAATTGTTGAAAAGCACTTAGTAAGAGCTAGGTATTGTTAGGGCTCAATGTCTGTCACAGAGGTCGGCGAAGTCACAGATTTTGTGACTTTCCGCAACCTCCGTGACTTCTGCAGTGGCCTGTGTGGCTGACCCCGGCTGACCACACCAGCCGCTGCTGGAGCAGCTCCGCAGCCAGCCGCATGGGGGCTGCTTGGGTGGCCCCAGGTAGCTGGCCCTAGGAACTGTCCAAGCAACGGCTGGTGGGGCTGGTCCCGGGGACCACCTGAGCAGTGATCCTGGGAGCAGTGGCAGTTGGGCAGCCCTGGGGGCAGACGGAGCAGCTGCTGCTTTGTAGCCCATGGCAGCTGGTGCTGCTGGCCCCTAGGCCCCCCTGAACAGCAGTCCCCCAGTCCCCAGCAGAGCAGCAGCCCTCCCCAGCTCCCCCTTCCCAAGCAGCTCAACTTGTGTCCCCCAGCTAAGGTTTAGTCAGGGGTTTATAGTTTAACAAGTCATGGGCAGGTCACAAGCCAGGAATATTTGTTTATTGCCCAAGACCTGTCCATGACTTTTACTAAAAATACCCAAGACTAAATCGTAGCCTTAGATACTATCTATATAAGAAGATTCCAGAATTATGACTCTTTGTGTCACTCTGTAGCTTAGTATGTCTGTTGAGTCAGTGTAAAGTGATGGAAACAACAACAAGCTTGGATGAGAGTTCTTTTTGTTCAGAATATCACCGAGTTCGATTATCACTAGGATGTTTAGTCTCTCATCATCCAAGTTTTAAGTTCTCAGCCAGTTTGACTTCACAAATTATACCAGTGCAACTGCAAGGCATGTATCTATGCTCTGCCAGGAGTCCTAGAGAATTGTGATAGCAGACATAACTCAACCATTCCCCACCCTTACTGTGCAGCTCATTTGCCTGCAACAGTTCAGCAATTGTATGAGAGAGATGACCCAGACGGTGGATTACTTGGCCCAACTGCCACAACCATGTGACAGCATGAGCTTTCAGCTACTACTGATTACCATGAAGAACCACGGGTGGCATTGTGTCTTGTGGTGAGAGAAGGAGACTGCGAATCGAAGTTATATGGCTAATTGCTGTGTCGCCTTGGGCAAATCATTTAACTTCTGAGTAGCCGTTTCTCTTTGTGTTACACTGGGGTAATATATGCTTCCCTAATTTTATAAGGCACTGGGTTGAGAGGTACTAAAGCACAAAGTAATATGTTATTATTCATTATATTGTGTCTATTTTATCCAATTTTATTTTATTTATAAAACATACGGTGTAAGGTAGCACACTACATTTTGGAGACTGTAGCAGCAGCAGTAGTGGTGGCATATTTGATGCTCCTTTTACGTTACAAGAACAAGATGTAAGGAGATTTTAAGTATGGCAGATGCCAAATTATTGACATGTTAAAAATGGCTTCAAATACACAACATACTGTGATAGGTTTCTGCCTTCCCACTATCTGTGTTGCTGGTGGGTGTGATCCATGAGGGAGGGGAGGGAATGGAAATTGTGCAGTACCCAGCAGTGTGCTGGGAAGCTTACCAAACAAATAGACACAGATTGCAATTCTGTACCTGTGCTGTCTACGCTAGGAGCTACCAGTGTGACTCCCTAGCTCGTGTAGACAGACTCTCATCAAGATACCCTGATAAAAATAATAGTGTAGCCGCAGTAGCAGAGGCAACAGTGAGCAGTGGTCATGTACAAACCAGCCTGCACCCCATGGCCCTGAAAAGAGTGTCTACACTGTAGCTGGGAGAATGCTTCCCAGCATGTGTAGACAGAAACAAAGTAGCTCTGCTCTAACTATGGCACTAAAAATAGCCGTGTAGCCAGAGGTAGCACAGGCAGTAGCCAGGGCTAGCCCTGAGTATGACCAGGGGAACTGAGTAGATTTGTATGCAGGCAGCCAGCCCGTGCTGCCACCTGTGCTACACTAGGCTACACAGCTATTTTTAGTGCACTAGCTCGAGCGGAGCAAGCATATCTGTCTGCCTGCACTAGGAAGCATGCTCCCAGCTGCAGCACAGACAGAATCGTAGACCAAGGAGAGGGGCCAAGTTGACTTTTAAGATATAGCAGCTTCCCCAGACTGTCCTATGGACAGCAGCTTTGCATGGAACCTCTACAGTGCTCCGTGCTGTGACCCCACCAATCACATACTCCTCCTGCCACCAGCCACACCCCTAACATGCCCACTATGCCAGAGCTTGCCAGGAGGTCCTTTGAAGACCGCTGGTGACTCTCTTCAGCTGTGTCTGCAAGAGCAGACTTGTCCATCACAAACAGGGCTTTTAGAGCTCTTTTATGTCACTCTGGCCCTGTTACATGGCGTACAGGCGTGAGAGCAGGGGATGAGAATCTCACCCACTCAGTCTTTGCCTTGAAAAACGTGCGTCCTAACTAGATCTGCTGCAACGAGTGATGGTACCAATGTGGCAGCGATCATTCTGTATAGCTCTACAATTATATCTGTGGTTTATTACTCTTGTCCTCACGATTATAACAACGTCTGCAGAGTGTTTCTGTGATTTCTTTTAATGGGATCTAATGCTGGGCTTTGTAGAAATGTAGATAGCACAGGGCTGCAGATGACACTGTTAATTAATGAAGAATTCTACTTAGTGAGGGAGTGGTGAATGTCTTCCTTTCCTGAAAATGATTCTTGAGAGCTTCCTTGATTCTCCTGAAAATCTGCTTCCATAACCATTTGAAGACTGAAGTATTCGATAGGACTAGTGATTATAATGATTGAGGTGGAAAAGTAATGTATAAGAACCATAGAAAATTCTAAAATCTCTTGGTTTGTAGTGTATAAAAATATCCCACTAGATTCATGTCACACTTAGGTGTGTCATGATGTAACACTGGCCTGTCAGGCACACTGAGCAATGCAATGTGCAGTGCACTTCACTGACAGTAATGTCATATGTTTTTAGATTAGTGAGGAAGAAAAGTAACAGTAATTAACATCTATATGTGGAAACAGATCCACGGGAACAAGTGCTGTACCCAGTTAGCCTGCTGTCACCTCACTGAAGTACATAGGATTTCAGCAGTAGAACTGGGCCTAGAAGCTGTGTCTCAATGCAAATCCAGCACCTATTTCTGCAGTCGCTGAACCTGTCTTAGCAGCGAAAATGATGCAGGCCCATTGCTCTCGGGGAGGGCAGTTTTTGGGAGAGCCACCCAGAGAATTGCACACTCATTGCACAGCATGAAGCTCAGCTGGATAGAGGCTCACTGTGCAGCTATACACAGGGGCAGAGTGTGAGCAGGTCAACAGGGAAGCAAAGCCTTGTCCAGGGACTCCATCACTTCACAGATCTTTCCATCTAAATCCCAGTTCCACTCAGCAAGGGGTGTCTGACTCCAGCCTGTTTAGCAACCCCAGGTGGGATGATTCAGTGAGGACTGATCCAAAGGCTGTTGAAGCTAATGGGAGTCTATCCATCAACTTCAGTGGATTCTGGACAATGCCCAAGGGCTTTTGGTGATGGATGCAATGCAAAACTTAAACTGGGTAGCACAGAAATCCTTCTGCCTATCTCCCACTTTTCTGTTCAGTGCCTATTTTGTTGGTTATTTGGACTGAGTGTGGGACAGACAACCTGCCCTTTGGTGACCACACAAATATCTTCATCTTTGAGCTCTTTGGAAGTCACAATATATAAACTCTAAAAAAAAGAGTTTATTCCAACACATCAGACAATGTATTTATGGTTGTGACAACAGTAAAGTGTAATGTGGTACATTTTGCATGCATTGTGTCAACCCTTCATAACAAGAGACTATTGTTTATTTGAGAAATGATTAATGAAAACCAGAGGAACGAATTTTATTAGCCAACTACTTTAGAATTGTATTTCCTTTCAATAACTTCAGACATAAGGGGTATTAGTGCCTGGTACAGAATGGCTTGATTGTCTCCTGGCTATACTTCTAGCTGGTCACTCAGGTGTTTTTTAGGTTAGAGTACAGCCACTTGTTCTATAAAAGGAGGAAGTAGACCACTAAACCATCAGTACCACTTGTTCAACTTCTGAAGCTGAAATTAGATGCATGGGTGTATTAACTGGGAATTTATCCAGACCCACTTTGAAGAAGGTGTAGCATTTCACACTGCCTACATTAACATCACCTGTGTGCTTTGGTCTGTCACCATGCCCAGTCTCACCACAGCACTGAATATGTCCTCTGCCTGCAATAGGCTCTGGGCAGTCTGGGGTGCACAAACCTCAAAAAAGGATCTCACACAGAGCTGAAATTGGGTGAGCTGATTTAGGCCATAATTGTCAGGAATCCTTAGAATCCCCAGCTGCTGTGTTTTATTTCCCTGGGTTATGTCATACTCAGCTTGCCCTCCTTACTTTTTTTTTGCAGTGCACTCTATGCATATACAAAATGTACAGCAGCAAACTATAATATGGGTGCATAGGAGGAAGTATTATCACACATCAATGAATAAACCAAGCCAACTAATCAAAATTTTTTCTTAATTTTATCATACTGCACACTAACCACTGCTAAGTAACTATCTACAGTCATAGACTCATAGAATCTGTGATAGACCCAGGCCAGTTGGGAACAGCAGAGTAGTAGAAGGGAGATATATACTAGCCACTGGAGAAGCAGTTTTCTGTTCCCTGAGTGACCAGGGGCTGCTTCAGGCTAATGAGAACACCTGACTCCAATTAACCTGCTAAGAGTCAGGTGAGGCTGTTAAGCACCTGACTCTAATTAAGGCCCATCTGATGCTATAAAAGGGCTCACTCCAGTCTGGCTAAAGGGAGCCAGGGGAGAAGAAGTGTGTGAGGAACTGGGAGCAAGAAGCTGAGAGTGAGTAGGCATACTGCTGGAGGACTGAGGAGTACAAGTGTTATCAGACATCAGGAGGAAGGTCCAGTGGTGAGGACAAAGAAGGTGTCAGGATGAGGCCATGGGGAAGTAGCCCAGGGAGTTGTAACTGTTTTTCAACTGTACTAGGAGGCACTCCAGACAGCTGCAGTCCACAGGGACCTGGGATGGAACCCAGAGTAGAGGGTGGGCCTGGGTTCCCCCCCAAACCTCTCAACTCCTGATCAAACACAGGAGGAACTGACCTGGACTGTGGCTTCTACCAGAGGGGAAGGTCTCTGGGCTGTTTTCTGACCCACAGGGTGAATCTGTGGGGCAAGCAAATCCACCAATAAGTGCAGGAGCCACCAAGGTAGAGGAAGAACTTTGTTACAAATCATAGAATATTAGGGTTGGAAGAGACCTCAGTAGCTCATCTAGTCCAATCACCTGCTCAAGGACCAACACCAACCAAAGCCTGGCCTTTGCTGTCTTGTTATACCCTCCCTACGTTGTCTCTAATGTTATGCCCCCAGTCTACACTGAAAACTGCGTGGGTGCATGCCTGGGCCCATGCCTGGGCCAACCTGCTTGTCAAAGCAGGATTGGGGCCTTAGTCTGAACACTTCTAAAGCAGGGAGCAGGTTTTTCTGTTTGGAGATGTACTTAGCACACCTTTTGGTTTCCAGTAAAAACATTGAATTAACAATGAATAAGTACAGTAGAGATTAACATTGAGGGTGGATCTGCATTGCATTCAGGAACTGTTATTGCAGCACATGTAGACATACGGAAGCTAGCTCATGGCAGTGAAGCTGCTGAAGCATGGACTTCAGCACAGGCTAGCTGCCTGAGTAATTCCCCAGAGTCGCAGGTGGGTTCATACAGCTTGTGGTGATGCCTGTGCTATTATGGCTTCACTACTATCAGTATGTGAGCTATCTAGAGTGAAGCTAGCTCGGTTATGCTTACCTGCATTGCAATCACAGTACCCAACTGCAGTCCAGACAGACCCTCAGGGCACCTGCCACTGACTCACTTTGACCGTGGAAAAACTATTTTACTTCTGGGCCTCATTATACTCACATTTAAAAGCATTGTAAATCTAGGGCTAGATCTTGCCCTTGTCTTACACAGCCAAGAAACAACTTTTTGTGGGGAAGTTTTAGCTTCAGCTAAGGGTTGAGCAGGGCCAGGATGAAAGCTCAAGGAGGGGACAGAGAGAGAGAGAGAGAACATGCCTTGCCCCAAAATAGCTAATAGCCAGGACACTGGTTGTGGGAGGCCCAGGTTCAAGTCCCTTCTCTGCCAGGTTCAAGTCCCTGATCTGAATCAATGTCTTCTCTATCTCACACCAGTTAGTTCCCTTACCACCAGGCTGTTCTGGGGTATCTCACACTCTTATTTTCCCCAGAGTGGAGTGGAACATATTTTTGAAGTCTCAAAATGTTCATGGGACAGGAAAATTAATTCTTCAAGTAAAGTCTCCTCATATACGTACACCCTCGCTGGCCGGATCTGCACCTCTGGGAGCCACTGGGTCATGAAGAGACACAGAAGGGAGTGGGTGGCACCTTGTTTTGCCAAGCTATCCCTCACTTACTGGCCCAGGAAAAGAGGGAGACAAATGCTATGCCTTTCAGGCTGCAGTAACTCATCTCCCCCGCTGACCCCAAGAAAGCGGGGAGTGGGGAAGGAATTGTAACTCTCTGAGGCACAATTCCTTCCTGGGTCTACTCCTTAAATGCAATAGTTAAACACTGGCCCCAACTCAGGGCTTAGGATAAAATTTAGGAAAGCACCTAAGTCCCAAAAGAGTTTTAGGCATTTTGACAGACAATAAGATTCACTCATAAGTCACTTAAGTGCTTTTAAAAATTTTATCCTCGGTCCACTCCTGAATTGTAAACCCTCAAGGCAGAGGCTGTATCTTTTGTTGAGGACACTGTTGGGTCTAAAAGCATATAATAATAATTAAAAAAAACCTCAGTTGGAAGGTGCTATGCAAGTACAAAATGTACAATTTAATTATTAAGCAGCTGGAAGTATGGTTTCATCCCCCTAGATAACTCTCGGAATTGCTCAGTACTACTAGTGATTATTTAATTAAAGATGTCAGGAGCTGCTAATTCAAAGGGAGTTACAGCAGTCAAATGGTTCAACCTCTGCTGTACATGTAGGCTTCTGAATATGGCCTGTGTGGGTGGTTATGCCAAACTGAGGACTAGTTCAGTGGGGAAATCACAAGCTAATTTAAAAATATATATATTCTAGTTTTAAGTCTTTTAGGCTGAGATAGCTAGAGTTGACCAAGGAATGTGTTTCCCTATCCCCAGTAAAATCTCCTAGGTGGCTCTGCAAAATCTCACCATTAAGATTTGAGCTACATTTTAATATTTACTCTTTATATTCTCTGCCTTTGTATTCTTTACTTGGCTCTGTGGAAATGTGGCACCTATAGAATGATGGTGCTGTGGCATCCTTGGTCGGTTCAGCTATTTATCACTTAGCACCAACCTGCCCAGTTTATCAACAGTGGCGAAGTAGTAGGCAGTTTACTTGCATTATTCATAATAAGCTTCTGCTCCTTTGTCTTTATTTGGGTTCTCAGAGTTCTTCCGATGATTGCCAGGTGTATTTCTATGCAGCTTTTCTAGTGCTTTTTCTCTGTTCCTATGCCCCCTCTGAGCTGCCGTTGGCCCTCCAAGCTTTTCTTTTAACTTAAGTGATCTCTCTGTCACTCTTGGCTTCCCCAAGCCTCTCTGACACTATCTCTTATTCATGTCCTCCCTCTCCAGCATTTACACCACTCTCGGCTTCCTCTTGAATTTTTTGTTCCTTCCAAGAACTTAGTCCAATGGAGAACAGAATATTATAGGCAGACTACTTTACTCTCTATGTGGAAATCTACCATCATCGTTGAGATCACTGTAAATGCTTCTGCCTATCTAGTTCCTTGGACCAGCTAGCCTAATATCATTGTGAACTTTTCCCTCCTAGATGTTAGAAAGATGCTAGTAGCAAATTATTTGGAATTGCAGATTTGGGAGACACAACCCTTTCTTTTTCTGAAAATAATCTCTCTTTCTTAGTCTAGTCTTAACTGTCAAACTCATCAGTCTTTTTCCACATTCCAATCAGCATGGTGCACCTGTGAATTTATTTAATAAACTAAAATTTGCTGAGTAGCTTCTCATGCTTACTTCAGGCTAATTAAATGGTTGTTTTTAGCAGTTCTTGTAATTTATTTTGCTATAGATAACAGGAGAATGTATCAGCCTTGGAATTGTATTCAATTTTTCCCTCATTCCATATTGTCAACAAAAGTCCTGCTGAATTAATGAATTGTGTGCATGTTTGAAAGTAGGATTGTACTTGTCTAATTGTGGCATCAGTTGTCATAGTGACTATCAGCCAATCAGTGAATAAACACCCTTACTTGGCAGTGTTTAGGTAAAGCAGGCTTTGTGCAGTTGTCAGCCAGAGATTTATGATGGTAAAAACTATATTTGGCAGCCAAATCAATGTGTTGACCACTCTTTGTGCTCCTGCCCTTATTTTAAGTTAAACACTTGATATTCCACCTGAATATTAAGCGACCATATGTCTCTGGAGCTGTTTTGTTATTAATAGATCACTTTTTATAAACTGAGTCTAGGATGACTAGCTATTTGTATAAATGTCCAATGAATGCAACCACTGATATTTTCTGACTGCGTAACTGCAAATGTCAGCTCTTGCAAGCAAGCAGGTATTAGAGGATATCTTCTTTATGCCTCCTATTAAAACATGTCGAGTGATCTATAAATTACCCTGTGTAGATAAACAGTGGATTAAAATTAGGGACTCTCATTCTGTCATCACTGTAATATTAATCATTGGAGTTTTGGTCTTTAATGTTAATATGTACCTTTTAGCAGTATATGACACTCTATATTAAATTACATGTTGACTGACAGATTTTTAAATCAAAACCTGCATTCTCACTTTTGTTTTCCTCATAATGTCACAACATGGTATGAAATAAAGATTAATTTTGCCTATGACTATAACATTGCTTCATTTTTACACAGTGTGCTTTATCGTTGATTGCTGGGCGGGGGCGGAGGCTTTAGGTTTAATGCTCACTTGCTTGTTTAGCTGGAGACTAGATAATTATTTAACTCAGTTCTTTACCTGGGTACTGTAGATGAAGGCAAGGAATGTGAAAGTTTTATATAGATTAGCTACAGATATAGATATTGATATATTCAGCCTTTTTACTGAGGAAGCAGAAGGACATATATTCATCATCAAAATTCTAAGATGAAAAAATATAAAAATTGTATAATTATTTAAATACAACAAAAACTCATCTGTTTTGTTGACAGCATCTATTTTTGCTTTTGTACCAAAAGAATGTTATATTCATGAATGTAAGAAACTAAATTCACAGTTTTAAAATGATTGGATAATAAAAAAACATCTGTGTATGTGTTTCCAACCCAAATGTGCAGCAATGGAGACGTTTGTCACCTCTCAAAGAGGAAGTGGGACATGTCTTTTCTTGTAAAACCATAAAAATAATCCTCTAGGGAGATGAATTAACATCCGTCCTAGGTTGGGTTCTTATCTGACCTCTTCAGTGCTATGTCTCCAAAATAATAAAGGACAACTTCTTCCTTCCAGTGAGAGGGTACAACTTCTATGGACAGAATTCACCCCAAAGGACCTATTACTTTTAATTAAATAATGTGAGATACAGCGTACTAATAATTTTATTGATAAACTGTCCCACATCCCATTGCATTTGAAGCTCAGAGGCATCATAGGTTCAAATAAGTGTCTCATAGTGTCGAATAAGTAACTTTTTATTGGATCTACGTTTTATGTCCTTGTCCTTCAACACAATTACAGTACAAATTCATTTTGAGGGATTTCAAACCAGTCAGCTATATTCTGAGTTTAAAATGTCCCAATGCAATGGAATCTTATTTTAGCAATTAGACTTCGTTATTTTAAGGCTGGTGGAGAGTGGGGAATTTTTGTAACCATTTTATGCATCCCTCATGCCCGGCTAGTTTATCACCATCTTGGCAGAGTACATTAAGAAGGGTCTTGACAATAAACTAGCAGGTGGGCAGAAGCAGCCTCAGAAATTTTGTAGTGCTGAGCAGTGGAATGTTAAGCTACTATAGTTGAGAGATGAGGTCAGGAGGTAGCAAGAAAGCTACCTGGAAGCAAAGAGGGAGTCTGAAATAATGAGAGAGGCCTGGGAGCAGAAAGCTGAGTTCAATAGTAGAGGGAAAGAATCCAGCAACCAATTGATGGCTTTATAGTTGAGACAGGACCCAGTAACAGAGTGAGAAAGAGACAGGACCTTGAAGCAGAAGACAGAGTTAGATCCAGGGAGTAAAGAAATAGGAAGAGAGAATAGACTAGAATCCTGCAAGCAGAGTGTGTGCCCTATTCATCACTCTTTGCTAAGGTAAAACTCACATTGAAATCAACAGCAGTTTAAGGCCTGCTGAACAGACAAAATAAAAGATAAATGGAGCATGAGAGAGACACAGAGAGAGGGTAGACCCTTGAAGCATAAAGATTGAGGAAGATGGGGTCCTAGAAAAAAGAGAGACATGGGACCCTGGCGAAGCAAGAGCTTTGGCTTTAGTAGCATAGATCAGTATCTTCTTGTAGGATATGTTCTGAATTCTGACAGATTTCTTTGAAAAAATTTCTTCAAAACATTTTTACAATTTATAAATGGTTTTTGTTAAACATGGAGAAATTTGTAGAAGATCTAAATGTTCTCACCCCCCTGCTTCCCCCACCTGCAAGTTCCAATCCTCAAGGCCCCCGCTAGAACATATTGATAATAACCAATACAGTTGTCCATTGTGGAAATAATAAAAGCTACAGACCGTAGTAGATTTTTAAAGTTACATTTTGAGTTTAATGCTTATAACAATATCACTGGGAGCATGTACTTGGCACAAATGTCTCCACTGGAGCATAACACCTTGGCCTATAGCCTCTGAGAGTTTATCAGTGCCATGGGAGATATTTACTGCTATGTACATGCTCCTCTACAATGAATGAACAGCTTGCAACTACATATTAATCTACTTGATGACCTAGATCAAGAACAAGGAAAATAATGTTGATAAGTCAGTCATTTTTCCTTTACAGTATATCTCTGACTAGTGTTAGTGGCTGAGAGTTTTCATTCATTTATTTGCCTTTTGTTTCTTATGCTGTGTTTTCAGTGTAGTTATGAAAATGTCCTTGTTTTTAATTCTTTCATAGGTCTGATTGATCAAGGAAATGCATAGTTAGTATTTTGAAAAGCCTGTTTAACACTGAGACTGATTTTGCTAGCTACAATTTCTAGCAATATTACAATATTGGTCCAGATTCCCAGCAGGTATATTCATGTAACTGTACGGACTTCAATGAATCTACACTGACTTACATGAATTGAAGTCCTGGGCTATTTTATTCTGTTCCCATAGTAAACTCTAGGTGCAGGTTAACTTTCTCGTCATGATGTTGCCCAGCTAGCTGATGATCATTTGACTCCCAGTTGTAACAGAGTTCAGCACTGATAAGTATCTTTATTATATCTTCAGCCTTGCAATCATTCAACTACTTCTTCTATACTAACCTTCTTGTACATCTCTCTTCTTCTTGTTTCTGTTCATCTGCTGCTTTAACACCCTTTTCAGTTACACACCTGCAGAAGTTCAATCTGACCACTGCAATGTAGTCATTAACCCTTTACCCTGTAGCTTTACTATCCTCACTACATTGATGTATTGTAGACTAGTTTGTCACCTAAAACATTTCAACCTGGGTGGAGAGGAGTTTGCCACTGATATATATTATGACACTGTCCTCAAATGACATTCTTTATCTGATTTCTGAACTGTTTGCTCTGTATTCAAATCTGAAATCCCCTTTCCCTCTGTCTCATTTATTCTACTTCTTCCTTGTTGTAACTGTTAGTCTGCAGCAAGAACAAGAACTTTTTACCAGTTGAATAGAAGTCTGAAAATGAGAGGGAAAAAGAGGAAGGTTTTTGAGGAAGGAGAATGGAATGACCTTTAGTGCTCTCTACAGAAACAGCATCCCAGCGTCTCAAATATCTGAGACCCATAGGAAATTCATCCCTTGACCTTTGTATCCAGTCAAGATGGTACCATCCTCTAGTTAAAGAAGGGGACTAGCAGTCAGGCGATCTAGGTTCTTTTCCCAGCTCTTCCACAGACTTCCTCAGTGACGGTCATTGAACTTCTATGTGCCTCAGTTTCCTTATCTGTAAAACAGAGGTGATCATGTTAAACTATCTCCCAGGACTGGTGTGTCATTCATATTTATGAAGTACTTTGAGATCTTAGATACTTTTCATTTCTAAATTTTTATTATTAATAAACTGCCTGTCCCCAGTTTTCTCTTCTGTAAAACAGGGATAATAATTTGTATATTCATACTTTTTAAGAGCAGAAGAAACCCACATGGTCATCTAAGTTGACCTCCTGCATAACCAGACAATAGCCCAATAACTTCTGGTTAACAAGAGTGTACTTTTAGAAAAACATCCCATCTTGATTTAAAGATTTCAAGGGATGGAGAATCCACCACAACCCCTGATAGATTATTCCAGTGGCTAATCTCCCTGTTAAAATGCATGTCTTATTTCCAATCCGGTACTGCTAAAACTTCCCTGCCTTTATAAAATGTTTGGAGATCCGATGATAAAGCATGCTGTATAAATGCAAAACATTTATTCTCATTTATTTTATTGACAAGTTTGTCAGTGTAGAATACATTTACAATTATTCTGAAACCTGTATCTGGCCTATAATTTATGGCATCTTTCTTTCATTGTTAAACTACAGCAATATTCTTTTTCAGATTTGATACATACTAGCTGAAAGATGCACAATAGAACAGTACCTCTAACGTGGCAAAGTGGGATAAAGCTGTGTCATTAATGATGATGAGCCAGAGATTTTTCTCAAACGGGCGCAGAAGCACTGACCAAACTATTAGTAAGAGCTTATTATGTGGAACTCAGTACCATATCTGGCTTTTCTACTTTACTTCCCTTCACATTTATGTAGCACTGTGTTATTTCAAGAGTCACTGAAGTATGCAGAAAGGAGCATTCCAAGTAGTTGGAACCATCTGCTTTAGACGGTGTTACTGGCAGCTTGTTTCCTTGCTGTATCTTACTCAGGATTGAGAATTTTTTTTCGAATTTGAAATAATGACTAAAATGTCCTTATGGATTTTGTGTTTCCCCCTCAACAAAATTCCGCTGTTCTAGTTATCATGCAAGAAATGAGAGAGATCAGCTGGATGAAAATAGAATGAAATAAAGGCAAATGAAAGCGCTTTGATGGTTAGACTCACATACATGCAGGCATACACCAAAGTGTTGCTGTGATTGCAGCATAGGCATTTTCATATCTTTCACTATAGAACTCTGTATTTGGCTTGGGTAACAGCAAACGAATCCAATTGTGAAATTGCTCAGTGTGGGTCTGTTGGAGAAATATAATCTATCATTCCAAAATCCAGACCTTGGTATCTGGATGATTGGGATTTCATTGGGTTTTCAAGACCACAAATTCAAACAATGATCATTGCCTGTGAGCAGACACTTGGAGGCTTTGTCGAAAACAGGTTATTTTTGTTCTTTTCCATTTCAAAGATCTCTTTGGGGCTTACTGTGAATGGAAAGGCTACCTTGGAGTTTGGATACAATATTAGTCTTACTACATATGCAACAAACTAATGGAACAATTCAAATAACACAGGAGTAGAATTGTCAAGGGGGACACAATGCAATCATTAAGTAAAGCTTGCCAGATAGACATAGTTTCAGCTGTTAAAATGACGTATTCATATGTTTTTCCATAGATCCACTTGGCTTCTCTCTTGAAGATTTTTATTTTTATTTTTATTTTTATTATTTTGGTAGTAGAGTACAATTAAACAATAACAATTTGAGATACATGGTATGCCCTGGAGATTGAAAGTCTGGGAGTATTTGATGACCACCTACAGAGTTGTTCATTAATCTCAAGGAAATTCACCTAATATATATCATTGACTTAGACTGGCAATTTAAAAGGAGAACATAGGCACATGAATTTTTGTATGAGTTTTGCAGTTTCAGTTGATGAGTACAGGGCATTTCTACAGATGTAATAATTACAATATAATTGTTTTAACCACTTTTGCATAATCTATTCAAAATTTGTTCATCTACTTTGAGGTTTATCTCATCAATATCAGCACACTTCAGCAACCTTATTACCAGCCATTCCCAGGAATAAGAAGAATTCTGCAACTCTCCTTGACACTACTCATAGAGGCCCCAATGCTTATCTTTACTACCATTAGGATGACCAGACAGCAAGTGTGAAAAATCAGGGCGGAGGTGGAGGTAAGAAGAAGCCCCAAAAATTGGGATTGCCCCTATAAACTTGGACATCTGGTCATTCTAACTACCATGAGTAGTTTTATTAGTTTCAGTGGGACTGCTCACAATAGTAAAGTTAAGCACATGTCTAAGTGTTTGCAGGATTTTGGAGCTGTGAGTAAGAATATCATAAAGTAAGGTTAGCAGCTTTTGGGGTCTGGGTCAGCAGTCCGTCCCACTTAATAACATTCATAAGTCCCATTGACTAGGGATCAAATTAATTACATGCTTAAATATTTTGCTGAATTGAGGCCTTAGTTTGTAGGCAATCACTCAAGAAAAACGAAGTCTTTTGATATGGATGAAATTGCAGGTGGAGATTGAATGGCTTTAACTTTTCACTGATGACGACAATGATACTTTGAACTTCTGTAACTAAAGGTCTTTTGAATAACATTTTTAGTACCTTTTTCCCCGAGTTGTGCCTCAGAAGTCCCACTAAATTATTTGGGTGGTGTTTAGTCATGAAAATACACAGAACTTTCTGAAAATCTAGCTCTGGAGTTATTTCTAGGAATAATTAACTGTTGTGTCACTCTCATTTTATGCCAGTGTAAATCTTTTCTCAGTAGAGTGTTACCAGCACAATGCTGAAGTTACACAGTGATGAATCAGATCCCCTCTCTTTAAGGATTATATCCTGGAGAAGTTCCTGTCTCATATTTTTGTAATAGAGAAGGTTCCTCAGTTTGGGATATCTATTTTTTCATGGCTACCTATTCTGCAGGATTTATAGCTTCCTCATAGATCTTGTTAATTAGAAGAATATTCTTTGTTGCCATGTCACAAAATAAGGATGATCCAAAAATCCCCACACTGAAAGTGCTTTCCGTATGTCTGATTAGTAGCAGCAAGTCAGCTTCTAGACTGCTATAGACACCTGTTAAGAAATATAATCTATAAATATAAAGGGGCACATTTTCTATATACATGAATCTGGTTTTAACTAAATTATGCAAAGCAACAGGAAGCTCATTTATGTACTTGCTATGGATAATTTCCCACCCACCCACCTCTAAGTATTTCTCTGTCCTAGACAAACTTCTCTTCCTCTCTTTTGTTGGAGTATGTGCCAAATCCATGGTTTTCTGAGGCTTGTGTTTTAGGTGAAGACTGGAGATTATTTTTATGATCAGAGAAAAAAATTATCTGAAAAGATAAGTGGAAATACTCCAGTATGGAAAATATGTTTAGCTGTGGGTGATCCAGTATGAGATGGTATATATTTATAAGATGTTTCCCACAGGGTCATACTGCAATCCTATTATATTCATGTCACATTGACATCTGTCTAATTTGATGTTCATAATGCAATTATTTTGTAATTTTTGACCCATGCCACATCATAGCCATAAAAATAGTCTAATGCCAAGTAATTAAAAGCAATTTTAGAATAATATAATAGCAAAATCTAGTATATAACACCTTAATTTTGGGAACTATTAAACCATTAAACTTGTCAGTTTAAAATGAAGCCTCCTTTGTGATGTATTGAGATTTTGTATGTATTTCACTGCCCTCTACTGAGATATGGCATTTTTCATTTATCATGCTGCTAGCTAAACTATAAGAATCCTGTTCATTTAGGACCTGAACCAATAGCCACTGAAATCAATGGGAGACTTTCCATTGATTTCAAAGGGCATTGAATCTGGCTCTTAGTTTACTTAGTAAAGGCCGTAATCTTGAAATGGAAAGTTTTAACATTTTAAATATACATATGTTAATGGGGAAACATTAAAGAAGTTTCCATACTGAAAGAAAATTATTGATTACAAGGATCTACTTTTATTTCTTTGGCCCACTAGTCCAGTAACACTGCTTAGAAGTATTTACTGGTTCTGCAAACATTTGTACTGGTGTACCAAAACCTGCTAGGTTGTGAGAACTCAGAACTTAAAGTCACATTATTCTTATTATCCTCTTGTCTATTATTTCTGTTTCAAAATCTAACTCAGGGCTGTGGTATACGTCAGTGAGAATACCAGTGTTCTAGAGTTTTACGTAAGTCAAATTCTAGATCTCAGAGCAATGTAACTTCAATTCCCTAAATTATTCACTTACAATAAGGAAAGAATCTAAGAGGAACACTCAACCCAAAAGTCTGTGTAAAGATACAAAGTAATAAACAATAATAACTCAAGCCTTGATACCAATACTGTGCAGTTCCTTAGCACCTTACTCCTGAAGATCTGAAAGCATATTGCAAATGCTGAAAAAGTCCCAAAATATTCCTACATTATTATGCCCATTTTACAAAGGGAAAAATTGGGATTCAGAAAGGTTATGTGATTTGCCAAGAGTCCCACAGGAAGTTCTGGGCAGAATTAGGAAGACAATTCAGATCCTCTGGCTTCTGTTTCTTAATTATGCAACTAGCCTCCCTCAAATCAGGCCATGTGGCATTGAATCTGATTTTGTTTTTGTTGTTGTGTTTTTGGTGCTACTTACTCCTAACTCAAAAAAAAGTTAACAGAGCCTCAAATAATCCAAGAGATTCCAGTACGGTATGGTAAAATGTTAAAAGTTTTCAAAAACACATAAACACATATATAAGGAAATTAACACTGTTACAGATTACCATAATCAAACAAAATATGGTTCATTACAACTGTATATATTAGCATTCATTAGATGAATGCTGATTGAAGGGAAAAGAATACATTTTCTCTGTGCACAAACAAAACACATGAAGAAAACAAGTGAGCTTCCTTTGAAAAATGAATTACTAAAAAATTCCTGTCTTGGGTAACAAACTGTAAAAGGACAGGAATAGTTACTTCCGTTAAAAGAATAAATCTGTTGAAATACTGTGCAACACTTTCTGTGCAGCAAGCCACACTGTATATAATAATACAGTAAAATCCTCCAACAAATATTTATTAAAGGAAAAAACCTGTCAAAAGAATTAATTTTCTGTGCAAGAAGGTTATTCATTCAACAGGCTTCCACCATATGTAATTTATGAAGCAAATTACACTATTCCAAAAAGGAAAGGAAAATTTATACAATACATTTAAATTACAACAAGCTTGACTACAAGAATGTAGCCTTAAAAGTCAGGAAAACACCTTGTAAATCCAACTGTCTGCTCTTTGGTAAGCAATGAGGTTGACTGTATATACCATGTATAAACCATGATTGTTTTGAGAAAAAAATACATGAACCATTCACATATTGCAGATTACTATTCAGGACTCTACCTTTTCAACATATTCCACATCTATGCATAAACAGGGGAGACAGGTCGATTCTAGTGTAATTATCAGTACAGTGAATCAATAAGTACTGAAAGCATTAGCTGCCTAAAGAATAAGAGTCCAGTGATAAGTAATACAGGAATATCTCATGATTCTCTCTCTCTCTTTTTTTCTCTCTCTCATTCACTCATGCTATGCATTTTTGTTCCATGGCATTGATAAGTTTTACCTGAGAAAGGTTAAGGAGCTCACTGATAGCAATTAGCAAATGTAGTTATCCCTAACATTGACAATAGTCCCTTTGTACGGTACCTCAGAGCATCATAAAATATAACACTAAGGGTGTGTTCTGTTTTACCCTAGGCTATACTTTGTGTGACTGAGCCCAATTTGTAGAGATAAATCACTTTTCCGAATGTGCCAGATGTAGACATTTAAAACCCCTTTGTAACTTTTCCTTGGACATTTGGGGCCCATTCCAACTTCCACTGAAGCCTTGCAACCGAACCCAATGTGGCATCTCTGTGTTAAGTTTAAACCTGTTGCAACATTCTCTATTTTCATCCAACTTTCTTCCAGTCCCGGGCAGATTAATTAGTACAATGAATGAGTTCCAATTTTATTTTAGTTTAATAACTTTTTTGTTAACCTCTAAACATTATCCCTAAAGCTGTGCTAAGACTTCCTTAATAAAAGGTGTAACAAGGTGAAACTTGCTTTGTGTGTGCTTTTGTTACCAACCAGATCTTAAGCCAAGTTCACTGGGGTTTGTGAACCTTTGGGCAACCCTGGGCTGAGTTTCAAGTGAACCCAGGCCAAGTTTTGAACAAACTTGGACTGATGTATAGTTTTGGGTAGAAATCGTGTGACACCAAGAGAAACTTGGCAGTTTTGGTTGTGTTCTGCTTTAGGTTTTTGCATTAATTTACAGCCACAGCTTAAACTGGAATTGAAGGGATGTGGATACTGAAATTATCATATTTATGAGTCTCATCTAAAGGCCATTTCAACTTATAGCTGTCTTTCTATTGACTTCATTTACACATTGGATCTAGTCCTGTGTGAGAATTCTAGCTAATTCTAGTTATCACAAACATTTATGTGGGGATTTCGTGAACAAATTGAAGATGAATCTGCAATGACTGGATGTACAAAAATATAAATAGGGACTGCTACAAATGGTCCTTAAGTCATGTTTCCAAATATCCTGAAAAGTATTCATAATACAAACTGGAAGTAGGTCTATCTACCAAATCAACTGACTTACATCTTTACTCCAAACTGGACTTCACGCTGCTCGATATACACTAACTAAAGCTTTGTTTACAACCAAGCACTCGGAATCAGACACAACTCTAGGAATGAGAAGACATGCAATAAACCATTGTTAGAGCTCTTAGAGCAATTCTTGTGACAAGGCCACCCCTTTCATTTTGCATCATATGAAGACAATTTCTTTTGTAAGCAGCGATTGTGCTTACCTAGAGCGCTACTCAACAGTGAAATAAACGCAAGCAATAATTCACTTTCACTTAGCAGATAGCCTCTAGTAGAAAATTCAAACAAAATTACATAAATGGTATCTAAGCCACTAATGATTGCCCACTGCCAGTCACTTAGTTTACATACATTTGTCAGAGCAGAATTAAAAATTGCAGTTACAACTCACAAAGTCCTTTGCTGTGATCGAGCTAGATGTGCTATGTGAAAACATATGTTTCTATTAAATTTCCATATTTCAATTTTTTGCTCTACAGGCAAACCATATAGACTAAATCATTGTATGTGCAAATCCACTCATAATTTTGTTTTATCCATTAGGTGGCTGAATCCACAGTGCAAAAAGTAACAGGCAGAGCTGGAGAGGAGTTTTTTTTACACAATTTTGAAATCTCATAAATCAACTCACTCTTATAAATCATTCTACTTGGGATGGCCCAGTCAGGCGCCATCCCTGCCGGCTGTATCCACAATTTTCTGGCATTTATTATTGGCCAAGAGTGAGTCATACAATGTAGAATTCTACTTAAGAAGGTAAAGTTACAAATGCCAGTGTCTTTTTATATTTAGATTTGTGTATCAGTAGACCTGTGTATGTAAATATCAATAAGCCTCTCTTGCTTTCCAGATTAAGGGCCAAATTTTGCTCTCTAAGTGGGAGCAACACCCATGTTAGGGCAGAATTTGGCCCTAAACTAGGTTTTCGGTACATTTGTACTTGAGCAAATTCTCACTTCCTAAGAACGTGTGGCAATGCCTCTGAACTGCGGCTCTGAAACACGAAGTGTTTTCTGTTCAGGTGCAACTTTAAAAGCCTCCTAATCTGAGTTCTCATTAGAAAATGCTTCAAAATGTATTTCCCCCCTCATATATTCTGAGCATTGCATGGAGTTGTATTTATTAAAGGGTGCTCTGTGGTGGAAGTTATAGAAAAAGTTCTGCCAAGAGGGAGGAGTTGCTTTCTGTTTACCTAGTGTGTTCAGCATTGCAGCTATGTTTGGTGTTCAATTAATAATTGTTTAAATTATTTTCATTCTAATGTGTTCTCAAATTAAAGACCATCATCAGTGCTTTGGGATATTAAAATGAAAGCTATTAGTTAGGATTGACAATAAAATCCTGATTAATAGGTTGATTTTAAAACAATTAGATTAAAATATTGTTTGAAAGCATTCATTTTTACCAGCTGACACTTTAATGCATAAATATAATTACAGATTTTTTAAGAAGGCTTACTTTTTGCTTTCATATATATGTTAGCAACTGTGTTTTTGAAATAGAATCATAAAATATAAAACTTTGTTTAATCACCGTCAAAAATGATTAGGTAATAACCATTGCAGAAGAGAATGTGGTAAAAGATACAAAGGCCTATATTTAAAACATAATTTTTCTAATACCTACTATGATTTTAAGATGTCATGTCGTCATATGAAGGTAAATGGGGTCAGATGTAAAATGAACTTTTAAAAAAAAATGTTAAGTGATCAATTTGCACTCCTAAATAGGTTAAGATTATTGAAAGCTGAAGTCCTCTTTGACCACAGACTAGGTACAACACTGAGTGCTAGAAAACAAAAGCTTCCTATTCTGCTTTTCACAACGGACAAAGGCGATGTGAATTAGCATGGCTTCCTAAGCAGATATAATAATCTATACTATATTTATTCTAAGCATAGATCTATGCTTACAGAATTAGAATCACGACATTGCAAAATGTTGTGTAAATAACACGTCTGCTTATTATGCCCTGACACAGTCCCTCTGACCTTTTAGTTACTAGAAATCTTTCCAATACACCTCCTTAAGTACTTATATGATATACAGAAAGGGACTGATTCTCCTGTCACTTACACTGTCACTTATTGACTTCCATGAAGCTTCTCCGGATTTACAACAGCATGAGAGAAGAAACGGGTCCAGGATGCACCATTATAGTATTTAAGAATTGCCTCAGTTTGCACTGGTGGCTGTGAATATTGCACTTTGCTGTTTGACTAAGAAATAATAATAAGTTCTAATAATAAATCTGCTATTACATTTCCAGTCCATTTGTGCCTATCAAGAAAGGATGCAACTTTTAAGTCACGGATAGGCACAACTAGGAACTGCTCCTAGATAGCTGCTAGAAGAATGCCAGATTGCTTACGGAGCAAAAAACTAATATTGCATTATTGTTATTTATTATGAGAATATATTTATCATTTGTATAGTGCTCAAAGTGTTTCAGAAGCACGACAGACAGAGAGAAGACAAGGTCCCAATGCACAAGTTGTTCCATGCTGGCAGACTATAGAGCTCCTGTAGAGCAGGATCAGGGCCCACTATAAAGACAAAAGAACAAGGAAAGGTGTAATTCGAGGCAGAATGGTTGAGTGGTAGGGTTAGGCACCAGACCTTTTTCCGAATTACTGCATTTGGCTGAGCTGTGCTCAGCACAGGATTCAAGATATTGGATGTGGAGAGATGGATTAATATCACTTTTGTTCCCCTAATTCTGAAGCTGGCCAGGGGCAGCCTCAAAGCTTCTTTAAGCTTCATGTGGCTTCATTGGCCACCAAAGGGCAGTTGCAGTAGCCAGGAATCTCTGATGTACAGCAGCTCAAACTCTTTCATTTGCAGTATCTGGTGGATCTCAAAAATATTTAGCTATTCAGTGCCATTTAGAGAAGCATTCAACAGTTTATCCCAAGCTTCTGAACTCTTCTATCCCTCTGCGGTCAGGAAGTAGATGGAAATCTTGCGTGGACAGGCTCTTCCATAAGGTTTCAGATACCTCTTAGTTACAGCCAGACTGGAAATACCAAGAGAGAACAGCTTTTCTAATGGTATTTTTGCTTCCAGTTGCAGATGCAACCCAGACATACAGAGGCTGTATAGAAATTAAAGTAAATTTACACACAAAATTAACTCTAACACATATCTAGTTTAAAGTCAAGGCTTAAAATATTTTGTATTTAACAGAACAGATTTTCCTGGCTCTTGTTATTACTCTTACATTTTGTGCCTGAAAACCTGTAAATTACAAATAGTTTTAAAACAGCCAAATTTTTGCCAATTTTTTTCAACTGAAATTTCAACATTTTGAACATTTTGTGATTTCGGGCCTGGTTTCCAGAATTGGCTCCAGTTGACTTTGTTTGGAGTTGTAGGTACTCAACACTTATGAAGATAGAGCCTTTAAGCTCTCTGTGCCTCTGTTTCTTACATATAAAATGGGGAGAACAATATTTCTTTTCTTCCAGATTTTGTACATCTTGTCTATTGTAAGTTCTTCAGCATCTAATAGGGATTTTCTCTTACTATCCAGTCCTGATCCTCATTAATGCTTTTACAGTTTATTTTAATACCACTGATAATAGTAAGATTAGATTTGGGGGTTGGACTAGATGACCTCCTGAGGTCCCTTCCAACCCTGATATTCTATGATTCTAAGATGATCATTATTTACTTAGCACATACATAGCATCACAAATGCACATAATATTCTAAAGTAAATAAAAGGTCCTGAAACTAATGTAATCTCCATGAAAGATTGCAATCTACAAATACAAGTTTATACAAAACAGAACAAGACAAGCACAGGTTGGTTCTAAAATTCAGAAAATTTAAAATTTTTGAAGGTTTACGTTCCCTTAATGATTTCTCCGATTCCCTGAACTGTTGCCATTTTATACTAACCTGCTCAAATTCTTAGGAAACTTTTGATTTTGTACCAATGTCTATATGAATTCTTAATGCTTTGCTTGATAGATTAGAAGGTGTTGTGCCCATGAAAAATAAAAATAGAATGCATTTTAAATATGGGAGGAATTGTTGACAGTGGATCAGAGTGCTAGTTTCACTTCTCATTTGCTACCAAGGAAAAGCAGACAAGGTAAAAATTAACACAATTAGAGGGAACAATGGGAAGATAAATAAATCAGGTATGTTTTTTTTAATGGTACACTTATCTTTTAACAGTTAAAATGAGACACCGATATTGATTTGAAGTGAAAGTAAACTAACAAAGAGGCAATTCAAGAGAGTGATTATCTCAGCTGAAAAATAATCCAAATAGAAAACTATTTACTTTCTAAAACCTAGACTTGCCACAAGGATGCTTCCCCCCAAATAACGTTCCTGTAATGCCTCAGGAACATCCCAGGGCAGGATCTGTGGCTCAGAAGGACCCTGGGCTAAAACTTTGGAACCCCATTTGTTATTTTTAGAATAATAGACCAGGTAAGTGTGATACCTCATTTTCTAATAACTGTAGATAAATGCAATCAGCAAAACTTTTTGTATTGAGGTGATGATAATGAAATCATCTGCAAAGAATACTAAGAAGGTTTAATGTTCTAGATCAGATCCTTAGCTGGTATAAATCAGTGCTCCTCCAATAACTTCTTTACTCCAACTGAGGATCTGAACCATCTGTCTGCATCTATATTTCCATTCTTGAGAAGAGATGCAGTAGCATATTGCGGTCTGTTTTTTTTAAAGATTTCTTTGCTCTCAAAAATTTTGTGAACTCTCTTAGTTTATACATCTGTATGGCTTTGAGCATTTAAAACTCATTGTATCATGGTATTAAGGTATACAAATAGTTTAGCTGCCAACAATAGCAATACCTTCTCTCAGAATGAGTCAATCCACCATAGGCTCATTGCTATTCTCCAATCAGTATGAAGGAAGAGAAATTTATATGTAACAAAATGTTTCTTAGTTTTCACTGGAAGTACCTCCACCCTTACAGAGTCAGCTTAATTCAATCCTAACTGAACACTACCCATAATCAAAAAGGAAATGCCAGTACTTTTCCTTTTCATCTCCAGATTCATCTTTTCCACATAGAGTGGGTTATGAGTTCAGGGAAGATCTATAAAATTGGAAAAGTGCCCAACATAGTCCCATTGTTAAATCAGGCACCTAAGAATCCAGTGGAAAGTATAACACGGTCAAAAGTATCTGAAAATAAAAATATATACATATGGAGAACTCTGAGAATCTGGAAATCCTATTCATTAAGCATAGTAAAATGATTTAAGGTTAAGAAAGTCGTGCTTTTCTATCTTGTTAGAAGTCTTTCATTTTAAAAGATATTGTTGCTAGAGTAAAAGGAAGAGGAATGGACTGAGATTTCCAAAAGGCTTTCTGCAAAATGTCTCATCAGACCATCAGTGAAATGAGAAAATCTTAAGTAGCTTATTTGCCTTTAGAATGGAATGTATAAATAGAAATCTTTCCAAATCTCATATGTGTGTTTTTTCCATTTCAGTTTGAAGCTATTGTCACTCCTGTGGTGATGATGTGGAGGGTTTGCAGCTGCATAATCATTAAAAAACAGAGGTGTATAATCTGATGATCCCTTCTGTTTTGTTGGCATTATGGATCCAACCCTTACCAGATGTAACTCAGTTTACACCAGTTGATCTGTATTGACAGGAATTTTTTAACCTATAATTTATAATATGATCCATGGGGAGGATGCAGGCAAGGGAAGATTGTTATGTCTTTCATGAGTGAGTGTCCTTGATCCTACCAGTCTGGCTTTATATGTGCATTTAATACAGGAATGTTATCTCTTGTTGATCTCCACTTGACAATGGCCACAGAAAAGGAGTGCAGGTTGATTTTGTTAGACCTGTCAACAGTCTTTGATACTGTTGCAAGGAAGTTTTATTAATTTGCCTGCAGAGCCTTATGAGAGCAGAGGGAAGTGCTTTCGGTGGTTTGATGATGTCCTAATATCCAATTAAATGCTTCATGAATTCATGTTCAGAGGCACAGCTCTGTTTAGTGTTATGAAGCTAACCCTGAAAACATTTTGGGAATAAAAATATTGTCTGCTCCCAATTATAGAATTATGGCTGCTGTAGATTGGGGAGTGATATAAAGAAAGGAGATGGGATGGTCTTCGTTTTAAGGGCATTTCAGATTTAACATGTCAAAACTTTTTCCAGTGAAAATTTCATTTTTTAAATGTTTTTATCAAAATTTTTCAAAGAAAAACTCAATTTTCTTACCTGCACTAGTGCTGATCCCTTTTGAAAATCTGGCCCTAAAAGTATTAAATTGAAACATAGGGCTGGATTTTAAAGGTATTTAGGCTTCTAGCGGGATTTACACAATCACCTAGACACCTATCAATTGATTTCAATCAATGGGTGTGAGGCACCTAGATGGTTTTTAAAAAGCCCACTAGGCTCCTAAAGACCTTTAACAATCTGGCCCATTGGTATCAATTTGCAAACAAAAGACAGAAAAATAAGACTACCCTTAAAAATATGACTTGAGCTAAATATCTGCACCCACATTTTTCCTCCCATTGAATGAAGTTTAGAATGGCTATCAGGCAACCATAGGGTATGCCTGCAGAAATCTGTAACTGAAAGTAGATTAAGAAATGGAGCATAAACTTCACTTAACTCTTGCAGATAGAGTAGACTTAGCGCTTCAAAGCCCTTAGAGGTTAACAATAAAATCTTCAACTGAATCCTTATTTTCAATGTGAGGACAATTTAAGCTATAAAACAATAAGTGACATGAGCCTAGCGAGGCCAATGAGGATAGTTAAACCAGGGCTTGTCAGAATGCCCATGCTTTATCACCCATGAAGGGATGTAACTCTCCATGACATTAAAGATGCAGGATTTGATGGAGTGTCACAGTTCATTGACACCAGAATCATCCTTGATCGTAGAATCCCTGTCATATCCTGCCACTTTTGAGTAGAAGCTAATGATTGCACTGCTCTACAGTACATGGCATGGCAGGACAGTGCTAGCTGGGTAAATTACTACATAGTAGTAAGAGTTGCCAATTGAAGTAGACTTCTGTAGATAAGAGTTAGGAATAAAGAAGTCTGTAATGTTGGCTCTTCTGCTCAAGTAGAATGAGTTGCTGATCTGAATATCTGGTGGGAGAAGTGGTGTATGAAAAATACAAAAAAAATTATTCTGGGGCATTTCACAACTCAGAAACTTAGTTTTTTCTATGGATGTTTTGTGAAATAGTTTTATACTGAAAATTCATGTTTTCTCATGAAAATTAATCTTTGTCCAAAAGTCTGAAATTTTGAAAGACTGGGTAGCTCTTTGATTTAAAAAAAAACATTAATTGGACCATTCTTTTTAATTAGCAGTCACACTTCAAGTTTCAAACTGGATGTTTTCAATATTTCTTTGTAAATATTATTGAGAAATTTCATTATGAACATTTCACACATCAAAAGAGGCTGCTAATAACAGAAAACATAAAGTTCTTTTTGACCCTCAGATGCCATAGAAGCTCAAGTTAGAGCTTGTCAGGAATCTTTCGACAAATCATTATTTCATTGAAAAATGCTGATTTGTTGAAATTGAAACTGTTTGCAATGCAGGGTAGGGTGTCACAGATTTCTCAACTCGAAAAAATTGTGAGAATTTTTTTCAAAATTGTCTAAATGTTTTGTTTTGACATTTTCTAAACTAAAAATTCTGGTTTTCTGGTTCAAAATGACGTTATTTCAGAATTTAACCTGAAAAAGCCCTAAAAGGACAACATTGCAAAATTATCAAAATTAAATATTTTGATTGACCCAAATTATTTATTATTCCCAAATATTTTCTAGATTGCAAATTTTTTTGGTCCCTTTCAAGATGGAAAAAAAATTCAAACCATCAAAAATATTTCCCACTCATCCATAGTTGAACACCCATAGGAGAGTGAATTCATTTAGATGAATAGTTATCTGTAATTTTTTCCAAAGATGAAGGCATTTTAAAATCAAATCACAAGATGTAGCACTTTATACACAGATGTAAAAACCTGCATCATGTGAGTTCTTTCATATTCATTTAATAATGTCAGAGGCCAGTGAGAACCAGCCACTTCTGCAGTGGTGACTGTACTACATCCATAGGATGGTCTACCTTTGCAAAATAAGTCATTCTGAAATTCCACTCCCATGGCATGTTAGAGCAGTCTAAGAACCTAATGAGGGTGGCATGGGTTAGGGATCACCTGGGCACAGGGATGCCTCAGCCAAACTCTTTATGTCAACCATAGGCATGGGTATTGGTGTAGATGCCACTGTGCTGGGTGTACTCCTTTAAAGTATTCCTCTATGCTGGAGTATTCTTTCCACCGTCAGCTATACCAAAGCGGTTGGAACACAGCCTAGGATCTGAGCCTCTGTTTGTTTATGCATTGTGATCAATGCTAGTTCTTTCAGTCTATTATTTGCATGACAAAGTTATCAAAGATTGGAGAGCTACAGCTAAACAGAGCAGTTTTCGGGTCTGCATGCGGAGTGTCGTTTACAAACAAGTGTACCTGTCTTGTTACACTAATAATCGTTTGTTGTTCAGCGGAGAAAATATGCTGAATAATGAAAGATGCCTGAAGAAAGGAACATTAAGAGTGAGCATGTAGTTGCAATGGATTGTTTCTGTACACAACCCTGAGTAGAGCCAAGGGAATGTCAGGCTTGCCTTGCGGATGAGCAGTGGTTCCTCTACCAAGAGAAACTGCTGTTTAGAACACACCTAAACTTAATGGAATCTCTCAGTTCTTCCCTGCACCATGAAAACCGTCTTTCAGGAGGACAGCTATACTGTGGGGTATCAGAAGGAGAATGTCCAAGATAAAATCAGGAGCCTGCAATCAGATCTACATAGGCAGACCCATGTCCTATGATAAGTCAAATTGACTTTGGTATGATACCACATGGGTGCCAGGGTCTGCCCAAATGGATCCATGTGCCTGACCAGGACCTTACCTCCATAGTAAACTCTTTGGGTCAGGGACTGTCTTTTTGTTCTGTGTTTGTACGGGAGCTAGCCAGGACCTAGGACTAGAGCAGCTACGCACTATTGCAATACCAAGGAGTAATAAATAGGCTACATTTCATTTAAATACATAAGGATGTAGTGATAAAATTCCCAATAATATTGCCTGGCTAATTCTTCACACTTCTTACTGAAAATATGCCTTTCTGATGTGTTGTGTGGAAAAATGGTCCTGGTTTTTCAAGATCTGCTGTTACAGCAAACATTAGTTGCTAGCCAACAAGGAGTGTTGTTTGTGAAGATTACTCATTGGTCAGAGATGGCATAATACTGATGCAATGACTATAAGCTAAAGTAGGGGAAAACCATACATGGTCAAACCTAAAAAGTTATGAGGTCTGAAGCCGAGGTTGGATAACAGAACAGTGAGCTGGGACGGTGTTGTGAAGTCTGTAGGCAGCCTTGTGACGTCAGCTACAAACAACAGAATGGATTTTCTAAAATTCAGATTCCCCAAAACCATTCTAAATTAGCATTATTTCAAGATTAAAGAAACCATGACTTCTGTGTGACACATTAGCTCATTTTTAAAAGCAAAAATAATGTATTTTAGTTCATAAAAAATAAATAACAATGCCCAAGTGGAAACATTCTCACATTAATTATTTCAGTTTATTCAAAAAAGCATATCCCTGCTTGCTTTTTATTATGCCTTGCAGCACCTTCTTTGAAAAATATGTTAAGAAGCTGCAAGCTATTTCAAAAAAAAAGAAAAATAAATAATCTTTGAAGCAATTAGAGCTGAACAAAAGAATGTATAAATATTTTTTTTTACTTATTCCCCCCTTGGTTCAGTTCCCCCATTTTCTTCCGCCTCCCATCTTGGCAGCTGCAATGTGAGCATCTTTGCTTGAACTTTGGAAGCACGCAAGTATTTCTTTTTCATTCCTTAAAGTTGAATCAAAACATGTTCTGTAGATTTGCTTACCAATGGCCTTTATAAGGGGATAGGGTGTAGCTCCTCGAGGCTAAATACATCATTTCCGTTGTGCATTTGTCTCTTTTTTTTTTTTTTTTCCAGGAGAACCTCAAATATATTTCTGAAGCTTCCCTTATAAAAGTAATAATCAGTGGACATGTTGCAAGAAAACTGTGCTTACGAAAGACAAAACATTAAATAATAGGAACTATGGTCCTTAGCTTGGAATTATCTGGAATGAATTTTACTGTAAGAACAAAGAACACTTCTGATGTCATGTAAGTACCATTAGAGAGCTCCTTTGTTTTTTGTTCGTTTAATAAAATATTGAATTGGCTCAGCATTGGTGCTACTTCAAGCCAATCAGAGTTTTATTGCTGATGTCACTGGGAGCTCAGCAATTTTGAATCTCCCACCTTAAATCCTTAGAAAGTTGTGTTTTTCAATTTAATTCCAGCACAGTCTTCTATGTACATGTCACAATCAAACCAATATATTGCCCAATTGAACAACAATGGACCTGTTAACTGAACTCCAATAACAGCCACCCTAATAAAAATTACTTATTTTTAATTCTCTTGAATATGTCTTCTCCTTTTCTTACTCTTCCATACTAACAGGGGAATGCACCTGAATAGAGTCCCTTTACTTTGGGGTCAGGTGAAAGCAACAATATCCTGAGGGACGAGAACAATGTTTTAATATTCAGCTGTCTGAGACAGAAAACTGCCCCAACAATTTTCAGGTGGAAAACAATTTAAAATGTGAATATGTTGGACTGAGGCATTTAGGGGCCAAACTCTAAACCAAATGCCTGGCCCACAAGGCGTCCAAGAGAGCCCTAGGCAGATACATGTGTATAGGAGTCCTTCCACTGGACTACAGAGGCAAAATTTAATGAGACAACTCCCTGGAGTCATGTATTTTAGGTGTGAAATGAAATTAGGGGTAGATCCAGTTCCTGCATCTTCAGAGATTTCCTTGGCTGTGGAACTGATGTCCATCTGCTGTGAGAGAGGAATGGGGTGGAAGATAATGTGGTTCTGTCTCAGAGGGCAATAGTGGCACCAGAAAACTGTGACCGAGTAATGCCCATGTTCTGAGACTTGGAGCTGGGTTGTGAACTCCTGGCTGATATCAGTGAGTAGTGACGTGAGTACTCTCATTATGGGTCTATATATGTGAGTAACTGCTCACCAGAGCAGTTCGTTGTCTTTAATGAAACTACTCAAGTGAGCAACTTCTCACCACTGTCGGCAAAACCCTTCATAGAGTATAAAGCGAGAAGGGAGCATTGTGAACATCTAGTCTGACCTCCTGCATAACACAAGTGAGAGAACTTGCCTGAATTGATTCCTCTTTGAACTAGAGCATACCTTTTAGAAAAAAATACATTATCTTGATTTAAAAATGTCTAACACTGAACATTCCTTCACAGTCCTTGGTAAGTTATTCCAATGGTTAATCGCCCTCACTTAAAAATGTCCACTTATTTCTAGTCTAAATTTGTCAAGTTTCAAATTCCGACCATTGGAACTTGTTATACTTTTGTCTGCTAGACTGAGGAGCCCTCTGCTATCACATTTCTGTTCCCTATGTAGGTACTTAAAGACTGTGATCAAGTCATCCCTTACCTTTCTCTTTGATATGTTAAATAGATTGAGCTTTTGAGTACCTCACTATAACACAATTTCCAATCCTTCAGTCATTCTTCTGGCCCTCGCCCATCTTTCTAGTTTTTCAACATTCTTCTTGAAGTGTGGGCACCAGAACTGGACACAGCATTCCAGTAGTGGTTGCACCAGTGCCAAAAACAGAGGTAATAAAATTTTCCACCCCTATTCAGTATTCTCCTGCTTGTATATCCAAGGACAACATTAGTTCTTTTGGCCAGAGCATTGCACTGGGAGCTAATGTTCAGCTGATTACCCACCATGATTCTCCCCCACCCCAAGTCTTTTTCAGACTCTCTGCTTCCCAAGATAAAGTCCCACATCCTGTAAGAATGGTTTGCATTCTTTGTTCCTAGCTGTATGACTTTACATTAGGCCATGCTGAAATGCATATTACTTGCTTTTACCCAGTTTACCAAGTGATCCTGATTGTTCAGTGTCACTGACCTCTACTCTTCATTCTTGACCACTCCCTTAATTTCGTGTGAGCTGCATACTATATTAGTAATGATTTTGTGTTCTATTTCAGGTCATTGATGATAAAAATGCTAAATAGCTTAGGGCCAAGAACCACTCCCTGCAGAACCCCACTAAAAACACATCCATTTGATGACGATTCCCCATTTATAGCTACTTTTTAATCTATTCACTCTGCCGCATGTTGATTTTGTATGGTTCCGGTTTCTTAATCAAAATGTTGTGTGGTACAAAACCTTACAGAAGCCTAAGTATATTACATCAGCACTCTTACCTTTATCAACCAAATGTGTAATCTCATAAAGAAAATGAAATTACTTTGAAAAGATATCTTTTCCATAAATCCATGTTGATTGGCATTGATTATTTTATCCTTTTTTAATTCTTTATTAATCAAGTCCTGTATATTTGGGACAGAGAGGCTCCATAGCCACCACTAGGATTTTTCACACTAATACACCACAACCAAGATTCCTTATTTGGTACCTGTATATCCTCTTTCCCCTAAATATGCTAGGCTGCACTTTGTTCTGGCCCTTACTCCAAAGCAATTGGTGATCTTTCTTCCACACGGTCAAACATCTTTTTTACTCATAATTATCACCTCTTAACTTTCCACATTTTGCTTAGCATCCTTGAAAAGATCTTTGGAGGCCCTGATTAAGGAAGTCACAGGGAGAGCTTTCCCTACCTGAAACTTAGGGAGAAGGAGAGGGGACGCTGCATTTTTGGCCATCTAAGTACCCTGGCAGATGAAAAGGGAAAGAGAACTTTGCAAACATCATTCAAGTTAGCAAGGGAAGGAGGGGGCAAGTCATCTTAGTCAGTTGTCATTCCCCCCACTCAATGAAGATTCTTTAGCAAGGAAACAATTATATCAGACATGAGGCAGCATGCGTATTTTCTTGGTGACACAATAGCATAAGAGTAGTACATATTTGCTTGTCTTGCTCTATATTCTAACAAGATAGAAGCTGTTTGTTATATTTACTAAGTTCCTCGAATCTAACCTTTTTATGAGTATGGGTTTCCTACAGAGAGCAAAGACAAATCTACTCCCTGAAGACATGTTAAGAGAACACGAGCTGAAATGTTGAATAATGATAAATTCCTTTGAATTCCTTGTGTGCAGTCTAATCCACCATGATGAAACTTTCATGTTTTGTCAGCTATTGTAATTTTGCTTTCACAAATGCAATACAAATTCTTCCTGGGTAAGTGACTTGCACATTTAGCAGTGTCTTTCAGAAGAGTCTCTCTATTGTAGAGTTATAAATGGCATGTGTTTCAGAAGCACTCAAAAACACAGGTGCCTCAATGATGTATACTTGAGTTCCAATTATCCAATAGTCATCTGCAGCCAGCTTTTGGTTTTGGACAATTACCTTATGCTTTATTAACTGCAGAATGCTGAATTATTGCAAAATTAAGGTTGCATTGTTAAAAATCACAAGAAGTCAGGACATGAAAAGATTAGGGTCCCAATTCTCTGTTGCCCTGCATCATATGTAGTTATGAAGCCAATGGGATTTGGGTTGAAGAATAAGGCTCCTGGTTCTCAGTGAGGACTGTGTTCATGCCAAGTTTCGATTTTCAGATTTCAGCTGGTTTTACTGTAGCCTCCTCCACCTCCACCCCCAGTTCTTAGATCTCACACTATTAAAAAAAATCTATTTGCTTTTTTCTCTCCTAAAACTCAAAAATAAGCCTTCAAGCTTTTGCTCCAATGCTCCCTCCTCTTCCTCTGACAAAATTCTTCCTTTACTCAAAGACCAAACATAGAAAATGACTGCCCAAAATGTGAATGTTTCATAGGGATATGAGGGTGGTATATAATGGAAAAACACTTCACAATCTTAGCTAAAGGACTTGCCTTGTATTATCCTGTGTTTTATTATATGTGTAAAGGGAGTATGAGTAAATGCAATACAGTACATATCATATGTTCAGTAACAACAGAAGAGGCAGTCCGGCTAAAAATAATTATGAAGCTCAGCAGCTGTAATTAAAATAATTTGGTGGCTGAAAGGAAACGTTTATGCATCTTGGCAGGAAAAGATATTTGGAAGTTTTCGATAGATGTATTTTATATTTATGCCATGTACTGTACATTATAGTCAATATGGGCACTGGTGAGCTAACTTGACATCTTGCTGGAGCGGGGAAAGGGTCACACTCGGAAATTGTGATTTCTCTTGTGGTTTTCTTACTCCCCAAAGTACATTGGGCTAGATCAGGGGTCGACAACCTTTCAGAAGTGCTGTGCCAAGTCTTCATTTATTCACTTTAATTTAAGGTTTCGCGTGCCAGTCATATATTTGAATGTTTTTAGAACATCTCGTTGTATAAGTCTATAATATATATAACTAAGCTACTGTTGTATGTAAAGTAAATAAGGTTTTTAAAATGTTTAAGAAGCTTAATTTAAAATTAAATTAAAATGCAGAGCCCCCTGGACCAGTGGCCAGGACCCGGGCAATGTGAGTGCCACTGAAAAGCAGCTCGCTTGCTGCCTTTGGCACGCATGCCATAGGTTGCCTACCCTTTTTGTTACTCACACAAGAAGTACCACTGACGTCACTTGTATGAAGACTACTTGTGTGAATAAGTGCTCACCAAAGTGATTAAGGATTGTATAATTTAGCCCAATAATAACAAATAACTAGCACCAGGGGTTATTTTAGTTAGTTAGGATTGTAAGAAAAGATTAACCTTTACATTTTCCTTTTCTTTAATATCAGTAAGTTGTAAACCCCCACATGATGCTTGGAAAATGTAGAGGTCAATATTTTATCATACTAAAGGAGTGTGATCACACTAGTGCCAATGTAATAAAAACATTTTTGACATTAAAATAAAGAATTACCTAGTGCATTACAAGGGAGCTGACTTCAGTATTTCCAGCAAAGCTGAGTAGATGTTGTCTGCACTAGCATAATCATACCTTACAAAAACAGGGAGCTATCTTCACATCTCAATTTACATTATTGATGCAGTATGAAATAAGTCCCGTAGTAGATGAGGACTCTGGGGATTCTCTTGTTTGTCTCAGCATGTTAAATGTCTGCAAGGCATTACACATCAGAGATAGAAATGCTTAAGTGCATAATTCTTCCTCATGGCTTCACTGGGATCTAAACGAACCTTCTTAAACTAATAATAAAATAATCTCATGTATACAAATGTTTCTTTTGGAGAAAGCTGACATGTTACAATGACAGCATGTTTATGACTCACAAACACCACCTCCACCACCAGCACTGCTTTATTTAGAAGTACCAGGCAGTGGAATGAAAGAGGCAACCTCGAAGTTTCATATCAGGATAAAAGTAGCTAAATTCTTATTGAACAGGGATTAGATATTAACGAAGAAAAAATGCTGGATTTCCAGGACTCTGGCTCAAGGGAACGCTCTGTTATTTTACAGAGACTTGTAGTTATGTCTAAATTCAGATTGCAGTTTAGATATAAACAGATGAGGACTTCAAGAATGAAATGTAAACATTCCCAAGTTCTTACAGCTCTAATTTAAGTGAATTTCCAAGAAAGTATTATTTTAGTCTTAGCTCTGTTTATATTTGATTTTTACATGTAAAGAATTACTTAGTCAAAGGAGGAAAAAGAAAACAAGAAAGGTGGCTCTCACTGATTGTGTATATTGTAGGTGCTTTACAGCATGCAGTGATAAATTTACTTGGATGGGAGAAATTTCTGTGCTTAGTAATCCCTATAGAGAAAATATTGAAAAGTCTATGTCTGTACTGTTCTGTTCTATTTCCGAAAGGATGTGCAGGACTCATTCATGAAGTTATGACAAGATTTTAGAAAAAGGCAACATTTTATATTAACTCCTACTTTCACGTGACAAAATGATTGCAGCTTTCTAGAGCCACAAATCAATATTTTTCTTTTTGATAAAATTGTCTAACCCTGACAGTGGACCAAAGCTTGCTCTTTAAAACATAAGAATATAAGAACAGCCATACTGGGTCAGACCTATGGTCCATCTAGCCCAGTATACTGTTTGCAACAGCGGTCGGTGTCAGATGCTTCAAAGGGAATGTACAAAGCAGAACAATTTTGAGTGATCCATCCCATATCATCCAGTTCCAGCCTGGCACTTGGAGGTTTAGGGACAGCCGGACCATGGGGTGCATCCCTGACCATGTTGGCTAGTAGCCATTGATGGATCGATCCTCCATAAACTTATCTAATTCTTTTTAAAACCAGTTATACTTTTGCCCTTAACAGCATCCCCTAGCAGTGAGTACCACAAGTTGACTCTGCATTGTGCAAAGAACCTTTTGTTTGTTTTAAACCTGATGCCTATTAATTTCATCAGGTGAACCCTAGTTCTTGTGTTATATGAAGGGATAAATAACACTTCCCTATTCGATTTCACCATATCATATCCCCCATTAGTCATCTCTTTTCTAAGCTGAACAGTCCCAGTCTTTTTAATCTCTTCCATATTGAAGTTGTTCAATTTTCATTGCCCTTATCTTGACATAGACTTTAAGGGCCATCATGATCATGCTAGCCTGAGCTCCTCCACATTGCAGGCCACAGAACCTCACCCACCCACTCCTGTAATAGACCCCTAAACTCTGGCTGGGTTCCACAGTCCTCAAACCATGTTATAAAGACTTCAAGTTACAGAGAATGGTTAATTACCCTCACGGTTACAAATTTGCACCTTATTTCTAGTCTGTTTGTCTAGCTTTCCCAAGGTTACCCAGTAGGCCAGTAGCAGAACTGGGAATGGAACCTGGATCTTCTGAGTCCTAGTCCAGTACACTTATCCCTAAGGCACACTGCCTCCCAGTGAAATCAAAATGTTTGCTATATTTAGACTAGTGATAGGACACTGTTTATCAGCAGTTCTAACATATTCTTGGCAACTCTCCCAACATATTGTAGGGTCCTTGCCATCCATCAGGCTTCAGGCTACTCAAGAACTGCACTAGCTTAAATTGATAAAGGTTCATATCCCATCCTCTCATATGTGGCTAGACAGATTGCAAGTCGTGATTATTGCTCTTGACTGCAAAAAATTCTATTACTTCTACTACCTCATCTGCCGCAGCCCCCCATCCTACACTCTGCATGTTTCTTTTATCCACCTCAAATTGCCTAGAATCTAAAAGACATGGCCTTTATTTGAAAATTTCCAGTGTTGGCGAATCCACCACAACACATGGTAAGTTGGCTTTTTGGGACAGGAACTGCTATTCACTATACATGTGTCCTATGCCTAGCACAGTGGGTTGAACTCTACATACTATTATAATAAATATTTAATAATAATATTAATAAAAACCAGTTACAGGATATATTTTTTTCTTTTTGACAGCTCATTTTTTCCTTAAAAATTAAAAAGAACATTGCAGAAACCATTCTTCCTAATTATGGAGGTTACATATTATGGATCTGATCAGATCTCAGTTAACATAATGTAAATTGGGGGTAACTGTTGATGTCAGTGGTGTTATCCCTGTGCTATACTAGGATAAGTGAGATCAGAATTGAGCCCAGTATTCTTAGAACAAAAATATTAATTTCACATGCAAAATCTCTTAACAAATAGTAATAAAAATGATATTATAATTATAGACCGCTATTCACTAGGTCCGATTCTTAACTTGTATAAAGGAGTACTTTCCAATGAAATCAATAGAACTGTGCCCCTTTACACCTAGTGAGGATTTGGCCCATATACTTTGCACCTTTCCTCCTTTGGTGCACTGCAAAGCTTAGTTGGCCTTTCTTCTCCTTCCCACCTTATTCGCTCACTTTGATGATGGAATGAATGAGATCCTATTACTAAGTCTGGCAGCTACAAAGTTTATCTTTTCAGAATATTTAATAAAATGCCACTAATAATATGCTAACAATCTATTTCCTCTTTATATATGTACATATCTTTCTCATGACTAGAATTTTCCAAATTCCAAAACATTCAATATGAGTTGGCATTTCCTAGTTCTTCGACTAGAAGGCTATTTGTAAATCTTGAGAGCTCATAAATGCCCTCATTTATGTTTCCCATTAGTCCCAACCATTCTTCTTACTGAAAATTCCAGCATCACATCTCCTGAGTCCTTGTGCATTTTTACTCTTGCAATCTCTCATGGGACCGCATAATTCTCCTGCCACAGTTCTTGCATCTGTGTTATTTCTCATGTGATTTTAATGAAAGGCAGCTCTGCAGTCATGGCAAGTCCCCTGACGGCTGAAATGGTGTAGATGCATAGCCAGGGATAGACATTTGGATCTTCATATGTCTTGCATGGTGCAGAGCCCTTCTCTGTAGGAGGTCCCTGCAAGGCAGTTACAGGTGGGAGTGGAGCATAGGCAGACTGATGGGGTGAGGGGAGAGTATATGTTACTATAAAGATCCTGCTCCAGTCTTTCTCCTATCATGAAGAGGACTCTGTAATGTTTCACAAAGGTTACTTTAGCCATTGGACACCTCACACATGCATGTGCCCCAGACCCAGCTCAGCTATTCAGGCCAGATGTTGGAGTCGAATTTATCCCTACAGGCTTGAACCTGCGGTCCCTGGTCTTTCTTTAGTCTAAGAACTGCATGTTGCTTTCTAGTCTGAATCATGTAGTCAAATCAGACAAAAGACATACACACCCACGAAGGGATGTGTCTGTGCAGATGTTTCCTGTCTTGTTTGAATACCAGAAGTACACACTGAACTAATCATACGTTGAATTAAGAGGTGAGTGTGTGTTTATAAATGGAAGAGTGCAAAAGAGAGAGGCTACATGTTGGCGTGGGCCTATGAAGGTTTAATTGGCATAAGCTGCATAACTGACTTAAGGCTTTGCCATTTGTGAGTAATGCAGAAACCTAAACCTATGCCAGTGTTTCTCAAACTAGGGTTGCCTCTTGCATAGGGAAAACCTCTGGCAGGCCGGGCCAGTTTGTTTACCTGCCCAGTCTGCAGGTCCAGCGGATCGCGGCTTCCACTGGCCCTGGTTCACCACTGCAGGCTAATGGGGGCTGCTGGAAGCAGCGACCAGTAAGTCCCTTGGCCCGCACCGCTTCCAGCAGCTCCCATTGGCCTGGAGCAGCGAACTGCAGCCAGTGGGAGCCGCGATCGGCCGGACCTGCGGACGCGGCAGATAAATAAACCAGCCCCGCCCACCAGAGGCTTTCCCTACACAAGCAGCAACCCCAGTTTGAGAAACACTGACCTATGCTGATAAAAAGTTTGTTGTTCCCTAGGCATTAATCTTTTGTTCTTATGAACAATCATATTACATATGTCACACATGAAAGTGTGTTGTGGTATTAAGTTTTTATTGATATTTCTTTGGGATGACTTTGTTGCTTACTCATAAAATATCTACCTAAATATGTTTTTGGTATGACACATATTTTAGAAAAGTATTTAGAGTGTTTTAAAAATTGGGATGATATTTTATTGTTGGATCCTTCTGTCTGTAAGCATCCTAACTTCAGAGGCTCTACTGGGTGAAACAAATATCAGTTCCCATAACTTTTTAAAATTCTTGGTTAATTGTTAAACTAGGTCTTCTAGTATGTCGTGCTTTCACAGTTGAGTAACTTGTGAACTGCCAGGACTAGCTATAAATACCCCCTGAAATGTATTCTTTATTTATCCACAATACACAGTCTTTACTTCGGTAACCCAATTTTAAAACCTTCATTGTCCTTCGTGAGATTCCAGGGGGTTTGCCAGCCTTGAAGCAGAAGGAAACTCAATTGGCAAGAGAAAAAAGTCCAATATACATTTATGGTCTAGAATTATCACTATTAGATAGTTGACAGGTTCCACGTCCCAGTGCAAAGCAACTCATTTTTTATCCATAAATCTTACTCCCACTTAGATTGCTTTCTTAATTACCTCCCCAGCCTTCTGCAGTATTGTTTTCTTTGCTAGATTTGGAAATATCTTCATTTCATACCACTTCATCTTCTTTGTTCCAAGCTCTCTTAATTGGTAAATTAGCCCATTTCTATTTAAAGAACATCAATTTTCTATATTTTTGGAAGAGCAGCGGGAAACTTTTACCTCACCTAACCCTGTCATGTACCATAACCCTATATTGTTCTGGGAGACAGCCGAAACTTTTCTCAGGGGTGCTATTATTTCTCTTAGCTATAAAAGATATTTTAGAATTGAAAACTAAAATTCCTAATTGAGACAGGGATTTCAGCACAAATTTTCCATTTATACCCTCAGCTAAATTAGAGGCTGTCAGAGTATCTTAGAATAACCTTATAGATCAGAAAATTGCCTCATCTTACTTTATAAGCACTGATTTTATTTGTTTGGTAGCAAGCCAAAGTAAGTGCTGGCTCAGCAAACGAGGTCCCAAAGAATGTCCAATTTTATCCCTTCCAATATGTATTCCAAAGGACAGTTATTTAGCCACAATATGAAATAATATGGCCAAGATTTTCTAATCAGTTTATTATATTCTGTGTGGGATGACAAGCCAGTTCTTTGTTTGCTGTTTTCTGCTAACAATGAAATCCCACTTTCTCTTGGGTGCATTCAGAGACGTGCTGAACAGCCGTGAAGTAATAGATGTTGTTTAAGATTCATAGACTAGTGAGGTACTGGATCCTTGTAGATCTGGCAAAGTTCTGTGTGCACATGCCCCTGTATTCAACAGAAGCCTAGGTGCTTTTGAAAGAAGTACTAGAAGTCATTGTTGTCCTCTTCCAAAGACAGACAGGCACTAGAGCTGTGCAAAAATATTCAACTAAGTTTTACAGATTTGTGTTTGTTTCACTGAATTGTTCATTTCAGTAAAAAAAAGTTTCATTTTGACATTTTTTAAATTAAACGTTTTGATTTTTTTAGTTTGAAATTGCTTTTTGTTTCAAAATTTCCTTTTATTTTTTTAATCAAAAAATTGTAGAAACTGTTGAAATTGAAAAGAAACATTTGATTTTGTCAACGTAAAACATTTTTTTCTACCCAAAGTTAATTGTTTTCAACTTTGTGATTTACCAAACTTTTTTTTTTTAATTTTCAGTCTGATCCAAAATGAAATTTGTATTTGACTTCTGAAAGTGGTGGGATTTCTTTCATAAACATGCCTGGGGAATTGTGCCCACAGAAGGTGTCACTTTTCAGGGATGTTTTGGGACTCTTTACATTTTTGCTTAAAATATTATACTGTGAATGTGGGCAGAGCTACCCTACTTTGGTCCTATTGTCTAAGGTCAGGAAACCACAGTGGAGACAGATGAGTGAGGTCTCCAGCAGCTATCACCTTCATCACTTTGTGCAACAGATTATTTGCAGGATGTGCAATTTGGAAGCTGCACATGCAGTTTGGGTCCAAGGGGTGACAGAAGCCGGGTAGTGTACCCAGATGTATACCACATGCAAATAGGCTGTATGTAGCTGTGAAGGTATTGCCTGAGCATAAAGCCATTTCTGAGTGTGCTCCCCTCAAAGCCCCTCGTGACATTCTCCTTGTCATGGCTCCTGGGACGCACGTACGCGCGCGCACACACACAAATACCAACACAGCTGTGACTGGAAAAGCCAGACAGGAGATTTTAATTAGCTAATCAGCTAGAGTTAAAAAATCCATGTTAACAGGAGGCTCTAATGGTGGTGAGCCATACACTGGCAATGAAACAGTGATGATTTTAGGTGCTGTGTAACTTGGCCAAAACCTTCATCAAAGCTAGGAACATTCAGGCCTGCTTTCATTGAAATACGTGGTTACATTCATTTCAGTGAGGGTTTGTTGGTTGGGGGGTGGGGCATTCCTTCTTGATGGGTGACCAAGCACGTTGTTGTTCCAAACACCACAATCTCCTAATGAAGGAGGTGATGCACAGACAAGAGGATAACTGTGCTATCTGCTGCTGGGCAGGTAACCACATGTTTAGAGAATCTGAAATTATTCAGACGATTAGAGTTCCCACATCTTGCAATGGGAACAAGAGATCTGCCTGCCTGCAGAATAAATGGTAGGCACACAATCTCTGTTTCTCTAGCTAGCACAGCTCTTCTGCTGACTACTAATCTTTCTGCATGCGAGAGTCAGACTGCTGTTCTTGAAATCTATACCTCCCTAGCCCCCACGCCAGACATTTACTCTGCCTACCCTAGATCTACCTCTCTCTTCAAGTGCTTCTCTCTGATCAAGGTCCTTTCTGTCTGGTGCATGCCCTTTCCCCTTTTCCATATAAACATTTTCCTTCAGTCCCTTCTCTGTATCATCTTGTCCCCTCTTTGTCAACTACACTATATTTTTTATTCGACTATGACTAGATCACTCACTCCATATGCCCCTGCTTGCCTGCTTATTCTCATCATCTTCTTACGTGCCACTCAGACCATCTCCCACAATTTGATCAGGTGGCCTGGGGGTTGTGGGTGAGAAAACCATCTCTTAAATTCTCCTCCTTCTCAACCAACCATAAATGGAAAGTACAGCAAATGGAACCATACGAAGCTCAATTTCATCTGGAAATTTCAAACCTGTGATGTTCAAATAGTTTAATAAATTCCCCATAACACATTCCTACTCGTCCTGTAATACTCAGCCACAGGTTTCAACTGAACAGGCATCTCTACCTAGGTGTACATCTTCCTCCTCCTCCTGTCTGGCATTGTGAGTTTCAAAGCAATAACTAGCTAGGGTATATGATATGGTCATTAAATGCATATTTCCTGGTTCTATGCAGAATGAGGATTTTTTGAGATAGTCAACATAACTTTTTTTCAAAGGTATTTTGCTCAAAGTGTATAGTTTTGTAGCTCAGTATTATCTGAGAGCACTGATATGCACACCAGTTTCCTATTATTGTCTTGTATGCTTCCGTACTTATCAGGAGAAATAGTTAAACTGACATTTTATAAAAGTGCCGGTTTTCCCACTAGAGTTGATATACGGTATTTTCCCAGATCCTTCATGTCTCAGTCTCACCTTTAGGCCCAGTCTACATTAAGAAAATTTGCACCAGTGTCTAGCTATGTCAGTGAAGCTACACCCCATTGCAGACTCCTAATGTAGGTGCCCTGCACCAACACAAACCAGGGTTTATTCCTGTGCAATTTAATCTAATAGTAGTAGGGGTTTGCACCAGGATGGTGCAGTTTTGTACTTGCACAGCACATCTACATTAGGGTTTTGTGCTCATGTGACTACACAGATGTAGTTTCACTCATGCAGATTTCACTCATGCCTTAGTATAACTCATCTCACATTTCATTTTTCTCAGTTGGTGATGAGCTACAAGCATTACTGACTAATTTGCAAGCAAACAAATTTACTATTCATTAAGTTCAATGGGACTACTTAGGTGTGTAAGCGTTTGCCGAGTCAGAGGCATTACCAGGTAGGGAATGGCTTGTTGGAAAAGGTGAGTAGTTATGAATATTTTAATCACAGGTTTTTTCCTACTCAAAATTTTGATGAAAATGTTTCTTGAAAGATTGAAACGGGGAAAAATTTGACCAACTCTAGAAGTCATTTAATAATTTTTAGGAAAATGACTTTGTTCACAAATAATATTTGAGATCATATTTCAAATCTTTTTAAAAATATATTCCTTACTTAAAAAAAAATGCAGCAAAGGTTGGTTGTGCTAGACTTCTTTTGTCATGACATGAAGGAATGACGGGAGAGACCTTAGGGAAAAAAGTGTAATGTGATTTGGAATGTTTTTAACCTGATCTCCTTCCCCTTGCACAAGGTGAAGGAGAGATATGGGATGCAGAAGTGCTGACATTGTGGCTGAGGAATGCTGTTGAGGAAGAAAACTAAAGTTAATTGGTAGCCTTTTTCTTCAGATGATCATTTTAGGATTTACTTAAGCCCCCTTGGGGTAAAATATCTCTAGAACATCACTGTTGTGTTCTGCATTTTTCTTTCAGCAACCCAAATGGAGTTCTCCTGTTATTGCATGGACATGGGCACATTTTTAAAGAATTATTTTGAATTTTCCATCTACAGTCAGCTACAGGCCCAATTCTCTGAAGGTGCAAAACAGATCTGTAGCTGCAACTTCAAATGTGGTACACTATTGGACTGAGACCAAGCATGGTAAATTTCATCCCAAAATTAGTTTTTGTGAGAGAGTTCTGAGTAGAGCTGGTCACAAAAATTAACTTTTGTTATCCATAATACAAAAATCAAAATGTTTTGATATTATTAAAAATTAAATGTTTCAACTTTATTGAAGCAAAATGTTTAAATGAAGTTGAAGTTAAATATTTTCCCAAAATGAAATTTCAGAACTTTGTTCTGATCTGGAAGGGAAAAAATTGAAATTTCAGAATTTTCCACAGAATAGGAATTTTGGGTCCTGACCAGCTGTAGTTATGAGCAACTGAAAAATGAGATTAGAGAGTGAAAGCAGGAAATCAAACTTAACAATTGTGTGTGCTACCCAGACTTGCTATGATGTACCGCTTATCAATTTTTAAATTAAAATAAACACTATTTTATATATATATAATGTCTTTGATTTCCTATGATCTGATAGGCTTTCTTGAGCAGTTAATGTATAACACCACTCATGGAACACTGAGAATAATTAACCAATCAGAAAATAAATTCCAGTTCAAACTATGCTTTGATAAGAAAGTTGTTGATTTCCTGAGCAATGTGTGAAGAGTGAAACAGCTGTACAGAGGTCTCTTAAGTGATCCTCATTGGGGACTACCAAAAGGCTGCAAAATAGCCCTGGAGCCAAGGCATTTTTTCATCATGTGGGTGTATTCACTGTTATGATAACGATAGATTGGTTCTGTCTTGATAGTGTTATCCCACTCTATGCTGATAACAAAACCTTCACATGATCAGTGTTTTTCATTAACCTTCTTGCTAGTGTCAGTGTTGTTTCCTAGGCTTCTCTTGCAACTTGATCTTTTTCAGGAACTTGCACACGTCTGAAGACCCTTTATCTCAGATGTGTGTCAGGACATGGGAGGAGAAAAAGAAGGGTCAGGCTCAAAAGCTTTCTACAAATCATCCTTTCAGTATCTGTTGTCTTCACCTCATGGAGGAACAGTTACAGTTCTGCCCTCAACAAAGAGGTGACACAGTTTAATTTCACATATCACAAGATGCTGAATGATTTCCCAATAGATCCCAGAATGCAGAAACTCAGATTCCATGGCAAAGACGCTGAGCTCTTATGGCGGTAGGCAAAGTATAAAGCCACAGAGCGACTTCACCATAGACTACCATACATTACACCATTATGGCCTTGTCTGCACTGGCATTTTTCTTCAGATTCTGATTTGAAGAGGAACACGTTGCCAAAGTCACAGCTTACCAGATGTCACTATCTAGCAACTCCCTCTGATGGATACATGGGATGGACTGGCTTTGGAAGTACCCACCTCACTGCCAGGGAGATTGCGGTTGTGATGACAGCAGGTCCTTGCAGGTGGGAGAAAGCGGATAGAGGAAGTCCACAGTTTCAAGAGGTCCCGGGGAGGACAATATATAAAAAAGGCTACAAAGTACATAGCAGCACCCCAACATGTCCTGAAGATTAGTTGTCATCCCTGCCTGTGCAATTGAACTTTATGTACAGGCAAAGAGCTAAGCAGAATGTGTATAAAATTCCACTGAGATGGGGTCAAGAGTTTAACTTACTAACTTTGCTCCCTTACATATTCACACAACACTTCAGTTATTTCAGGAGTAAGAACTGAAGGTAGCTTTAAAGCTGTCTTCTGCCATTTTTGCTGCAGGGGTCCCCTTTGCTGACAAGTTCAGTTAACGTTTGTTGAAACAAGAGATGTAGATAGCTGATAAGTGGCAGCATGTGGCTTAAAGATGCATTATGGACAGAAGAAAGTAAACAAAACAGCTTTAAGATTCCAGTGTGCAGAGGTCAGGACAACATCTGTTTTGCCTTGTGTACATATTCATACACCGTTTTCAGTTCTAGAAGTCACTCAAGCATCTAATAACTTCCTGCTTCAGGTGACGCTTCAGCAGATTGTTTTCCTACTCCAGTTTACTCTGGATTTTTCTAGCTTTGACAGAGTGGCTAAAGTATCCACAGATTCTACATGCCACCACAGCATAATTGAAGTGTCACAGCTATCAGGCTGGAAGCCAGTGACAAGCAAGGTTAACTAGATTTGTGTGTTTGTGCGTGTTGCCAACATTTAGAACATATGCCATACTGGCACTGTTGTCAGATGCGTTAGCTTGGTAGATGACTTACCTGCAGACCTAATGTTTCTGCAGTTGCATTCTGTAATAAATGCAGTTTGGTCTTCTTCAGAAGTTTATTCAAATAGTTTATATTTTGGATGGTGGTATGGCAGAAAATCAGCATTTTCACTGTTGCAAATGTATGATCAACCACTGAGGCAGCAATGGTTTGCAAACCCCTGAAAACAATGTATAGGCAGGAACTTTAATTTTGCATTTGAGATTCCTTTCCCACAATCATCACATTGTGGAATACTCTTAGGACCTGATCCTGTGTGGTGCTGAGCATCTCTTGGGATGTGTTGAATGCCCTCAAATTCCAGTGTCTGCAATGTAGGGAGGACGTTCTGCCACAGACTTCTTGTACGACCTTGGATAAGTCACTTAATCTACTCTGGTCCTCGGTTCTCCATGTGTAAAATGAAGATAGCACTTCCCTATCTCACAGGGGCATTGTGAGGATATAATCCATTAATGACTCAGGTGTTTCAAGCACTCATATAGCTACCTAGATAGATAGGGAATTCAGTATTTCCCAGCAGGCCTTAAGGTCTCTGCAGAATTTGTGGGGCACTTGGAGATGTGATTAAATATAATCAATACTATTTACTACCACTAAGGGCCAGAGTGTGAAGCCAGTGCTCAGTCTGTTCTGCACTTACTGAAACAATAGTCCCATTGAAGCCAAAGGGACTGCTCTTATAAGAAAGGCCTGCATCCTCTGTCCCAAAGCTGACCCAACCAGACCAATATATGCAATGGCATATTCATATTTATTTATTATTATTACAGTAGCATCTAAAGGCTCCAATCAAGATCAGGATCCCATTGTGCTGAGTGCTAAACAAAAACTGAGTACCAAGCAGTCCATATCTTAAACAGATTTCAGTATAAATAGTCAGGGCAGAATTATTATACCTGTTTTAAAAATGGGGAATGAGGTACTCAGAGGTTAACTGAAATGCCCAAAATTACACAGTATGTAGCAGAATCAGGAACTGAACCAAGTGCACCTGAGTTCTAGTGCAGTGCCTTAATCACAAGACCGTCTTTTCAGTATGCATCTTCTGGCTACTCAGGTTTTACATTGTCTTAGGGCTTGTCTTCACTACCGGGTTAAGTCAACCTAAGCTATGCTACTCCAGCTACGTGAATAACGTAGCTGGAGTCAACATAGCTTAGGCTGACTTACTCCAGTGTTTTCACTAAGCTGTGTCAACAGGAGACGTTCTCCAGTCGACTTCCTTTACTTTTCTCAGAGAGGTGGAGTATCGGGGTCGACGCTATGCCGTCGATTTAACGGGTCTTCACTAGACCCGCTAAATCAACCCCTGCTGCATTGATTGCAGCAGCATCAATCTCTCCGTAGTGAAGACCAGCCCTCAGACTCAAGACCACCTACCTTATTCTTGAGACAATGTGGGTAAGGTAATATCTTTTATTGGACCAGCATCTCTTGATGAAAGAGACAAGTTTTTGAATTTACACAGAGCTCAGGTCTGTGTAGCTCAAAAACTTGCCTTTCACCAACAGAAATTGGTCCAGTAAAAGAAATCACCTCACCCACCTTGGCTTCCTAATATCCTGGGACCAACACGGCATTAATAACACTACAGATTATTTATTTTTGCTGTTGGCTCTTCTCACATCATCTTAATTTTTCCTCCAGCTTGAATGTGAAGCCTGATGATGCAATTGAAAAAAAAAGATGAACGATGAAGTCATTTTGGGATGTGGATTTCAGTGCACTTGAGAACAATAGCACTATTTACTGTAAGGTAATTTTGTATAGTGTTTATTTTTTTTTATTCTCCATTGCTTGGAATAATCCCTTCGGAAGTGTGGAAATACATTTATTTTTCTCCAGTTTGTCAGACTGTTTATTAACTTTTATCATTTTCACTACAGTTGGGATGGTGCTGAAATTAACACGTCCATTTTCTTGTTTGAACAACAGAAACTTCAGTGTAAATTGCATCCTGTCATGCAGACATTTTTGTTCTTCCATTGATGGCTACACAAAATTAGATCCAATCCTTGTGAATTAACTCTGTTCAGAAGCCAACAGAGGGAGCACAAACCTTTAGGGTTTTTTGGTGACACTTAAAGGAAATACAATCTCTTATTTTCGTATTTTCTCAGTGATGACGTGACAGATTTAAAAACAATCTAGATATTTAGGTTCTGAAAGACTTTCCCAATCAGACTTTCCCCATCAGATAATAGCAGCTAGGACACATTTGTTTTTAAAAAGTTACATGCCTTCTATTGGAAGTGATTTTTCCTAATTTTGGAGCAACTTGGATGCTTAGTGTATTACATCATTTATTCTTCTTGTCACTCATCCTCTTGACTTTTTGTAGACTCCCTACAAATACAATATTAGAATTTACTTTAGCTATTTCCTTATCCTCTTGCTTCTACCATCTCCACTAACCTCCACTGTGCTGTTCTTAGGTTCAATAAAATTCTATACTCACATTCCTCTCTGTGACTCAGACTTTGAATCTGCACTTCCCAGTATTTATTGTGAAATGCTGTATCGTTTGAGCATTTGGATTAAAAAAAGTCATCTGCTGGAAACAGGAGAGTCAATTACCCTACAAGTAATGTGTGAAGGTAGTTTAGTTTCGCCTTTCTTTTTAACAGGCTTTGCAATTTAGCTTCCTTTGTAGATGAAGTACCCTTCATTTTGGTTCTCAAAATGATTTCTGTGAAGTTTTCAACTGGCTTCTTAGTTCCCCTAAAAGACAATGGATCAGGTGCTCAACTGGGGTTGTCAGTATTGCTCTACTGAACTCAATGAAGCTCTGGAAACAATGTGGTAAATTCTCCATCACACACATTAGATGCAGGAATCATTGGGGGAAGTTTTATGTCTTGTGTGGTGCAGGAGATCAGATCAGAAGCCCAAAGCCAGTTTTAGCAACACAGTTGTGCTACCCACTGATTTAAGAGGTGGGAAACTTAGTTGGATCTGAACACTGGCATCAGAACATAAGGGACTGGACTAGGTAGGTTTTAGATTAAGTAGGTATGAGATACCAGGCAGTGCAGGTGGGTGGGGTGCAACCAAGCTATTAGCTGGTGCTCCCAGTGGCCAGCGGGGATAAAAGGTCCAGCAAACAGAAAATAAAGACTTGGGATTTTGCTGGTGGACTCCTGATCCCTGGGCAAAAGGGAGATCTGAAGCCCTTGCAAACTGGAGTCCCTCTTTGGTATCTTTTGTTCCCTTTGCAGTGGGGAGGGTGAGAGGCTTCAGTAGAGCCAGCTGAATCCTTTGGGCAGGCAAGGGAGAGTCTACCCTATGTTATGGGCTATATGATAGATGTCCTTTAAACCCTGCGCTTGACACAACTATGCCTGGTATAGGGAGATGAAACAGACAGTGCTACTCTCTCCAACGTTATATTTTAATATAGTTGTGGCCTGCTGCTTACAATCCATCCCAGTGTCTGTCCTCATACAATTACGTGTCCAGATCAAGAATTCAGGAGTTCCTTGCAGCTGGTCCAAAGTTCTGACACATAGCTCATTCTTTTCTCTTTTTCAATTAATGCGATGCTGTCCTCATGATCATAACAGGGAAGAGATTGTAGATAATGATAGAAACATGCACAAGTGGTATTTAGTGCTACAAATGTTATTAGTTAGTAGTTTGCTTTTTTATTGGACAGTCCCTGCATGCACACATCTTCTTGCATGCATACAGATTACAGTCGGGGCCTGATTGCTGATTGAACCACTGGAAATACTCTCATCATCACATTCAGTGGAGGCTGGATTAGATCTGTTGGCACTTCTCACCTGTGTATCTGTTCATGGGAGCAAGGAGGGATTCCATGTCTTTTGTATAAGTGCAAGGGTATTTTGGAACATGTATTGTGCAAGGCTCAGGATTCTATCCATCCAGATATTTAAAACAAGTGACCAGATGCTGTAGGCTTACAAAAGCACTACACATAACCAGCTGTGCCCTATAAATCCCAGGCTTTTTTATCATCAAGCTGTGGTTTGTTTGTGGTGTCTCATTTTTCCATCAGCTAGACATTCCTGTCCATGCCTCCTGTTTGTTGGGATCACATAAATGTAGATTTATTTATGTGTATGTTCTAATCCAGAACATAAACTATTTCAGCCAAGTCATCGCACATTGTCTGAGGAGATGTACATCACAAGATGCATACGTCACAACAAGATGTTCTTTATAACACTGCACAATTATTTTAAGTAGGTCTCTGCTTTGGGCCATCTGTTGTTTAATATAATAATACATACTTAACACTTGCAACAGCTTTCAGCTGAGACTCTGACCTCTTTACAAAGGTGAATATGCATTATTATTATCCCAGCTTTACAGATGGAGAAACCGAGGCACAGAGCAGTTGATTTCTGAAGGGCACATGCTGAGTCAGAGACAGAATTAGGATTAGAACACAGACTTCCTGGTTTACATTCTCTGTTGTTGCCTCCCACTGTTTTAAATCCATTTTTCAGTCAATTCATGATATTATATTATACCATCTAAATAAACTGTGTTTTGAACTAAAGGCCAACACTGTGCAATGAGTGTTCAAAGGCATGGTAGACAGAATACCATGGTGACTCGGTACTATATAAGTACCTACATCTACATAGACAGAATTCAGCAAAGGGAAATGACTTAAAAGTCTTGCTAATTTTTTCACTGAAGTTCAAGGATAGGAGAATCCAATCCAGGAGATCCTGATTGGATAGCCTGAACACTAACAAAGTAAAGCATTACCTATGAACAGAACACAATGCAAAGTTTCTTCAGAGATCTATTTGCATGATTAGTTAACCATAAACCTTGCACGAAGAATATGCTTCTGCTTAGAACTGGGCAAATGATGGGAATTATTTGTGAATTCTAAATTGCATTTCATTTCAGATATGTCAATCCCTTTACCCCGCTACAATCTTTATTTGCATTTCGGTAGATACTGATGCCAGCAACTTTTATTCACATGAATGTTTAACAGAGCTCAGATTAATGCACACAGGTGTGCTCCCACACAGCTAAGCATATTTGTGTGCAATCCCAAGTATGCATGCTGGAAGAAAATGGAGACCTGTAAATTCAGCCAATGTACTTGGCAAATTATGAAATGTTATCATATATGGGATGGACACTTAACACAGCAGTTCCTCAATCAGAGGCCCGCTACTGATCAAACAAGATGACAAGGTTCTGTGATTGTCTCCTTCACAAATCAGAAACACCTCTAACTTACTGTGACAAGAGAATACGGGCTATAGTATCAATTGAAAACAATCAATGAAACCAAATTTCAAGGAGTTATGTCTTACACTCTCCCTCAGCTAGGAAGTCACTGGCTATTTTTATGCTACAAGAGTATCACACTGCTTATTGTGGAAAGAAGGAAAAGAAAAGGTTTATAATGTTCTGACTACATTCTGTTGATTTTAAGGTTTTCAATAGCATTCATCACATAACAGTTAAGCACTTCACAGGTAAGTTTGTTATGCATCAAGAATCTCTAATAAACTTCATGGAATCTTCTGCTCTTCACTTTTCCCTGGCTGAAGGAGGATCTGTTCAAACTTGTGTGTGTGTTTTCCCTGTTAGACCAGATTATATCTTGATACATCTCTGTCCCTAAAGTGCTCCCACATCTCCCTGAGAGAATCAAACCCACAGGTATCTTTTCTGTTCATACAGTTGAGGAAACCAATCATAAAACAGAAATAATGTCATGTGACTTAAGTGCCCAACTGCATGATTCTGGGAGCAAATTCAGACCATAGAATACTGGCACTGACTCGTTGATAAAAGTTTGCTCATCTAGTAAGAGAGCAAAAGCAGTACCGTGTGATGTAGGTGACCAGTCACATATACTACGCATATTCAGAATATTGAGTGTTTGCAGAGAACAATTCGAAAACAGACCAGCTGAAGTATCTTCACATTAACGCTTCGTCAAACAGTTTTGCAGAACAAATACACTCTTAAAAATTGTGCTCTGCTTCCAGACAATCTGCAAATAGGAGGTGGAAAAGGCTAAAATTGCTGAATAAATTGTTAACTCAACTAGTTTGACAAATTCTATTAATGTTTCTGGTTATTGCTTTGCAACGTCTTTAGACCACTATTCAATTAATGAAGAAATTGTAGCAGATATTAATAACTGTTCTGGATCATTACAGCAGTCTAAGGAGGAGGGTAAGCCGAGTAGCATGCACCTGATGGGTGGGCCAATATAAACGTACTCTGAGTTTCTTAACTAGCCCCTTTTCATGAGTCGGTGCCCTGGCATCTGCTCCCAAACTGTTCCCATCCTGTTCAAAAAACTGACCTGCATATAGATTGGTCTTAATGACCAAATGTTTAAAAATTCATTGCACAAGAACAGCTGAAAGCAGTTGATTGGTTTGAACTTCATTGTATGCACCTTGATTCCCAGATCGGCAGTAAAGAGGAAGGTCAGCTGGTAAACATTTGAGCGTTTAAAAATAAAAAGGGTGGGATTTTCTTCTACCCATCCCTTTTATGTTCACCCCCCATGCAGAGTGGGATGTACTGAGTTATTTCTTTGTTGTAGGATTTAAATCAATCCGGACACCATGGGCCAGGTCTTCCCTCATCTGGTGTAAATCAGCATACCTCCTTTGAAATTAATGGAGCAAGGCTGATTTTGCACCAGCTGAGGATCTACTATGACTTGTTATTTCTACAATGCCACAGGGATCCATGGCCCAATCCTGTGGGATGTTGAGTACCTCTAATTCTCAGTGATGACTTCAGTAGGAAAGGTTTGTGCAGGATCAGGCTCCAAGATAGTCATAAATATGGGGTGGGAGGGAGGGATGTGACACAACAGAAAGCAATTTGAGCTGTTTAGGTTTGTTCTGCTTCATGATGGTTCCACTTATTCTTGCTTTATTGTTTTAATTTTGAAATAATATTGAGAAATTACAGGTGTTCTGTTTAATTTCATAAAATGATGGCAGAGGACGGGAGTGGCAATTAGTAAGTGACGGAAGGTGTTCAGATACTAGGATGATGGAGCCATATAAAAGCCTGGATTGGACTGAAAGCAAACCAGTAGAAATGAGATTTTCAGGAAGGACTTTTAGGAGAAGGAAGTTACCTGCCTTACAGGGAGAGAGAGGCAGTTCTAGTCATGGGGATGTTATGGGCAAAGACACACAGGGAGGATTAGCATTTCTGGATCCAAGTTTGTTGTGGGGTGGTGGTGGTTTTTTTTTTTGTTTGTTTGTTTGTTTGTTTGGGAGGGGGGAAGCAGCTGGAAGTGCTGCTCGTGTTATCCAGATGGCTGGTCCTTTTGGAATTAGCCATCACCTTTGATAGAGAGATATCTCCCACCTAGTAGGTGGTGCAAATTATTCATTCATGCCATAGGTCAATGAATAAACACCACAACGTACTGTGGTGACATGTGTTTATCATATTAATCAGGGTTGGAACACTGCTGTGGGGATGTGCATTGTCACCTCATCAGTCTCACTGAGCCTATCCAGAAAAGAAAATTCAGCTCTATTACCTGGTCCCACAAAGCACCCTGCAAGTGAATATAATCCTCTAAAAGGGGAGCCTGGGGCAGCTTCAGCCAGAGGTTGATCCTGATAGTGTATTTCCACTGGAGCCAAGCCACCAGAGAGGAAAAGGCCCAGTGGAGGACACATAGCTGGAGTATATCAGTGCTTCTCCAGGGCTCTTCCAGGTTCAGTTTCATTGCAGGAGGGCATGACCTGGCCCCATTTATTTTCCATAAAGAAGTGTATAATGCTATTAATACTTTGACATCTATGGCTCCTTTATTCCTGTTACTCCAAAGTGCATATGGCAGTGAATCTGGGAGGATGAGGAAGAGACCTCAGAATTCTTGATATGCAGATGATGGTGTGATCACTAGGGAATGCTTCCTCCATGCAGTGGTGTAATTTAAGAACATAAGCATGGCCATACTGAGACAGACCAAAGTAGCCCAATATCCTTTCTTCCAACAGTGGCCAATGTTAGGTGCTCCACAGGGAGTAAACAGACCAGGAAATCATCAAGTGATCCATCCCCTGTCGCCCATTCCTAGCTTCTGGCAAACAGAGGCTAGGAACACCATCCATGCCCATCCTGGCTAATAGCCATTGATGGACCTATCCTCTATGAATTTATCTAGTTTCTTTTTGAACCCTTTGGCCTTCACAACATCTTCTGACAAAGAGTTCCACAGGTTTACTGTGCATTGTGTAAAAAATACTTCCTTTTGTTTGTTTTAAACCTTCTGCCTATTAATTTCACTTGGTGATTCCTGGTACTTATGGTATGAGAAGGAGTAACTAACACTTCCTTATTTACTTTCTCTACATCAGTCATGATTTTATAGACCCGTATCATATCCCCCCTTTGTTGTTTCTTTTCCAAGCTGAAAAGTCCCAATTTTATTAATCTCTCCTCATACGGAAACCGTTCCATGCTCCTAATAATTTTTGTTGCTCTTTTCTGAACCTTTTCCAATTCCAATATATCTTTTTTGAGATGGGGCGACCATATCACTCAATATTGAAGATGTAAGTGTACCATGGATTTACACAGCGGCAATATGATATCTTCTGTCTTATTATCTCTCCCTTTCTCAGTTATTTCCAACATTCTGTTAGCTTATTTGGACTGCCGCTGCACATTGAGTGGAGGTTTTCAGAGAACTATTCATCACAATGAGTCCAAGATCTCTTTCTTGAGTGGTAACAGCTAATTTAGACCCCATCAATTTATATGTATAGTTGGGATTATGCAGAGCCATCCTTAGGATTTATGGGGCCCTATGCAGTATTATTAAACTGGTGCCCCTATGCCGGATGGCAGCCCAAGCTCACAGCCTGGTGGGGGAGGGGGAGGAGGGACTTGACAGCAAAGGATAATGAGATGCCCAGCCTGCCTCATGGTGGCAGAGAGTCACAGTTCCACGCAGAGACTTCCATGCACTCTCCCTCATGCAGAATGGACATGAAGAAAGTACCTAATTAAAAGCACTAAAATTTGGGAATAAAAAATGTCAGTCACAGGTTTTTTGATATGCCCTGAAGTTTGTCAGAGATTTGTTTGCAAAAACTTCATAGTAAGGGTGAGTCAGCTGTCCTGCTGAATACAACATTACATATAATGAAATACATGATGCAGCTCTTCTCTGTTTTACATTTTCTTCATCAGTATTTCTAAGTTGAATTTGTATTTTAAATGTACTCAAATCTTAAACCAGCATTCCAGATTACTACATATTTAATTCACTGAAACAAATCAGAGAGGTTTAGTGTGTTCATAACAATGTTCATTGCTTTTAGAAAAAGGGAACAGTAATTTACTTATGTGATCTCCATAACAAGAGACATGGTTATGAAATTTCACCAACTTTAAAAAAATATGTTTCCAAAGATTTTAGGTATAACAAGGATTTTGTCTTACTAAGGTACTGATTTTGCTGGAGGGTTCTTTTAAAACTAGTTTGTCGGATAGTCAGAAGTAAAGAAAGGGAACTCTTTGTCCAGCTATCTGGAAGGGAAGGACTGTTGTCCCTTTAAGGGCTCTCTTCAGTGGGGAGTGGGGGGAGAGGTGGTGAAGGGATGGACAGAAAGGACAGAAAGACTTGGAAGTACTTTTTTTTTAAACTATAGTAATTAAAATGTGTATTTTAGATAAGGGAGGTTTTTTGAAGGATTTATTTAAAAAACTATGTGTGAAGATCCACACATTTAAGGCTAAAGATGATTGTGCATCTAAAACTCTATGCAAGCATTTTTTAGAAATGTGATTTTATAATCTTCACCAGCTCACTAATGAAATATTTTTAAAGCAAATTTTAAACTAAGGTCCTGTAGACTGACATGTTCTGTGTAAATATTACATTAATGCACAATTGTTTTTGTCAGTAAAGTCAGAAACTGACAGTATAAAAATTTATTTGGGCATAAGCTTTCGTGGACATCTGATGAAATGGGTTCTAGTCCACAAAAGCTTATGCCCAAATAATTTGTTAGTCTTGAGGTGACACAAGGACTCATCCTTGTTTTTGCTGATACAGACTAACAGGACTACCACTCTGAAACCTGTCAGTATATACCTTGGGGTTGGCAAATGCCTGTTAAATGGCTTTATTACCCCTTGAATGTCTCTTTAACAGTTTCAATGTTGTGCTAATAGGTCTGGCAGGCTGGAGGTTTTTTCACTTTTAACTACTAGATTCCCTCCCAAGGAAGACTCACCAGGCTAGAGCAGCCATCTGTGGGAGCCTGCAGGAAGGGTCAGAACAGGGATAGGAAAACAAGAGGCTGGACACTAAGACCCAGGGGTGCCCCAAATTTTCAGGTGCCCTATGCAGCTGCCTATGTTGCCTATGCCTAAGGATGGCCCTGCAGAGACCCCAGCAGCCAATCCCATTCCTCAGACTGTGCTGCATTCGGCTCTCTCTAGGACCCAGCAGCCCTGCTTCTACACTGTCTGGGCTGCCTGGAGAGTGGTGCCCCCAGGCAGTGTGAGGCCCTACGCGGCTGCCTATTCTGCCTATGCCTAAGGACAGCCCTGGGATTATGGTTTCCAACGTGCATTACTTTGCATTTCTCAGCATTGAATTTCAGCTGCCATTTTGTTGCCCAGTCACTCAGTTTTGTGAGATCCCCTTGTAACTCTTCACACTCTTTGGACTTAACTATCTTGAGTAGTTTTGCATCATCTGCAAATTTTACCACCTCACTTTTTACCCCCTTTTCCAGATCATTTATGAATCCATTGAATAGTAATGAGTCTCAGTACAGACCCCTGGGGGACAGCACTTTTTACTTTGTTCATTCTGAAAACTGGCAATTTATTCCTAGTCTTTGTTTCCTATCTTTTAACCAGTTACTGCTCCATGAGAGGACCTTCCCTCTTATCTGATGACAGCTCACTTTGCTTAAGAGCCTTTGGTGAGAGATCTTGTCAAAGGCTTTCTGAAAATCTAAGTAAACTTGTGAGTTTACCGTGTGCATTCCCACTCTTCCTCGTTACCTCAGGCCCATTGCTTGCCTTTTTGCCCTTCTGTGCGCATGGGTTATTATATATAACCAAAAGATATTAAAGCAGGATGAAATAGGAGTATATAGATATGAATGCTAGAGAGATAGAAATGCTCTTGTTCCTGCTGCTCCTGACATAACTCCCATTGCCTCGTGAACTTTTCACAAAAGAGCCTTAATGGACTTTCACATTCTCCTGCTTTCCCTGCACCATTTTAGCTGAGTCACCCTTGTCTTTTGGTTCATCTTCCCTTTTGGATCATCTTCCCTTTCTCATTAGCTTATTCACAATTTGATATATGCCTGGACTGTATCCCCAACTGATCTCAGTGGGTACTTCTCACACTTAGCCCTGGTCTACACTGAGGGGGGGAGATCAATCTAAGTTATGCAACTTCAGCTACATGAATAACATAGCTGAAGTTGACATACTTAGATCAACTTACCATGGTGAGTCGACTGATGCCACTCACCCATCAACTCCGTGGCGCTGGAGTACAGGAGTCGACGAGAGAGCACTCTGGGGTCAATTTATTATGTCTAGACTAGACATGATAAATCGATCCCTACTGGACTGATCGCTGCCCGCCAATCCAGCAGGTAGTGTAGACATACTCTTAGAGAGGATCCTATTATGTTATACTCTGTTATAATAGGTTATAACCCCAATATCTCTTATCCACCAATCCACTCTCACATGAAGACCGTAAGTGGTGTAAATGACTTATTTACCCCTGTGCAGCACACCCCACATCACCTAAATCCCATTTAATCTCTTAAAACAGGGTTTCAGTGCTGCTTAGGCCTTGCCTAGGCCCTCTGCACAGGGCTGAATTTCACTAATCTTGCTTCCGCTGAAGTTGGTGGCAAAACTCCTTTAACTTTAATCCTGCAAACTCTAAGTCAATTCTTACAAGCTCCAGGATTTATTATTGCTGTCTTCCAACAAATACATGAAATTCACTTTAGTTTAAGCCATCCAAGCATAACAACTCTAATAATGATGTTTTAATAGCATTGACTGTGTTAAAGTTTGTTGAAATCTGATATCTGACACTAGCTAATATAAGCAGTATCATCCCCTTTTTAATAAAACTGTTACTTTAATGAGGAACTCAATTGTACTCTACTGATAAAGTCTAATGATTTTAAATGTGACTTTTTACGCCTTTATTTATAATTTTCATTTTAACTAAGATTATTCTGTTATTTCAGAATACAAACAGTAATGTTTCCCCATCTAAGTACACTGTGTTCACCTCAGAGAATTTAGGTAACTAATTATCCAGAACTACTGAGGCGGTTACTGTTTGCTTCCTGTTCTACTGCACAGTAATTTAAGTTTTCTGTAATGGAACAAAAATAATCCAAAATCTTTGCTTTGTATTCCAGTGGCTACTTTTGGTTATGTTGCTTGCAAATTTTTATATAATGAGGACTCTGGATTGGCTTAACAAGCTTGACATTGTTTGGGGGGGGGGCTGCAGATGTGGATTTTTACATCGTTTTTAATGAAATCAAGCCCAAAAGAGGCTCAATAAACAAATGACAATGTTTGGAAAAGAGAGGAACTCATTTCCTTTGATAGGGTGCAGGGAATTTAACCAATCTGTGTTTATAATTACTGTCTGGTTTAGTTAGTGTGAAAGAATCTGCTTGTTACCCATTTATAAATAAACAAACTGGACCTGCTTTCCCATTCTGCAGCAGTCCCGTTCGTTTATTTTCTTTTCATTTGACTACAGAGCACTTACTGTAGGCTTAATGCTTAAATTGTATTTTTGTCTACTATTAAACATATTCTGCTCTTTATATAATCTTGGACTGTTTCTCAAATTTTGCACCTTGTCATTATATTTTCTATTAAATGCTGCTTCTATATAAAAAACATTGTTGTTAGTTAAAAATAGTTTGTAGCGGGGGGAAAAAATCTGTTGTCCACATTTCAATACTTGGTAATTTACCAAAGATAGCATTTTCCTTGGCAGTCTTCTGCATGGGCCAAGTTGCTACTGCCTAGTTAATTGTAAACCAAAATCAAATTAACAGCCTTTGCAGGCTTTGGCTGCCACATATGTGGAATCTTAAACAAATTATAAATTCAGCATTTGGACCACCTAAACTGACTCAATTTAGCTATAATGAAAATCAGGTAGTATTTAAAGCAATACTTAGAATTAGCTGTTCTTGTTTGAAATAGGGCATAAGAAACCAACATTTATTGTCATTTCCTTAGAAGGATGTAATTTAAATGGCAATTTCTTACTACCTAAAAAGACTCTCAAAGGTGGTTTGTTATTTGGCAAGTGACTGGTTTTGCTTCTCTAAATAAGTATCATGCTCTTATGATTTCATGAATTCTCTATTGTTATTACCATAATATTTTTTTAACTGGGACAGGAGTTTACCTTTGTTTTGGAAATTGCGTAAATCTATCCGGAATTTTTTTTAAAAAATCAATAAATGCATTTTACTGTTAGATACGTGTAAAGCAGTAAGCACTTTCCAGATGTGGCTGTGGATAGAAGTAAAGAAAACTGCTCTGTTCTAAGAGAGGAAAAACTGTTGACATTTCTTTGAAGTATAATCTCTTTTGTTTATTTGGGGGTTTAATAGCTTCCAGCCGTTAACTGCATATTTTTAAAGTGATGCTGCTTGCATACTTATTTTCTAAGGTTTGTGAGCAGCATTCATTGACTTCTATACATTTAAAGGCTAACCTGTATATTGACGAATTAAAGAAATTGATGAGAAGAGGAGGTTTTAAATAGAAAAGTGCTCAGGCTAAAACCTGAGATCTAAGCACTCCTGGTCTGTTGAGGTATTTGACATTGCAACCTCTAAATTTGGATTTTACAAAATATTGTTTTATTTCTGATTTCTCTGGTGCCTATCTGGAATTCTGAGCTTAGTACCAAATTTAAAACAACCAATTAGTACAACAGTTTTGATAATCAATTTTCCAGTTACAAATTCTCCAGTTAATAGGCTTTCCCTCAAACAAGTGAGTAAACTCTGCCTAACCATATATCATAAGGCCCAATTTAAATCATCCTTCAGTCTCCAATCCCTCTGCCTATTAACCCTCAACTCCCTAAAATCTGTCTTTGGAATGGACCAAACAAAGACGCTGAAGTCTTCTTCCCAAAACTTTGGTGCATTTAAAATTTGGATGTGGCTCTAAATCTGAGTGTTTCACCTCATTTCTAGCATGAACTAAGATGTTAGAATATAATCACTTCTCCATACCAAGATAGCTAAAATGGATAAAGAGGAAGAACGACCCTATTGAAATGGCATTGGGGACGTCGGTTCTAGTTCATGTTACACACTGTGTAACATTGGGCACGTTTCTTACCATCAAAGTCTGACTAACTGGGCATTGGAGCAGGTTCATTGCCTCTCTAAACCTCATTTATCGCATCTGTAAAATTTGGATAATAATTTTTTAACCACATTTGTATAGTAATTTTGAGATATCTGGCTGAAAATCTCTCACTGCATGCTATGAATAAAGATGAGAAGAACTATCTTGAATGTGTGCTTTTGTAATGTAATATTTTTAAAGTAGTAATTATTTCATAGTGTAAATGTGCATATTCAAAGGAGGAGGTTTAAAAGACTGAAATGACTCTTAAGTAGCGTATTATTCTAATAATAGGCTGTCCTGAGCTTGGGTGCTAAAGTGTCATCCAAAGCCAACTGAACTCAATGGAAAGACTTATATTGACACTAGTGCATTTTGAATCAGGCCCTGAGGCCTCGATTCAGTGTTTAACTTTTAGCATGTTCTTAAAATCCCTTTGACTTCAAGTGTATGCATAAGTGCTGTCCTGAACAGGGTTGTTTTCCTGAACTGGACCTTGTATTGAACAACGGAAGGCTACCATGCTGCAGAGACTTAGGCATGCGCTAAGCTTCACAAACTGTGAGAAGTGCAGCAAGGTCAGAATTTGTACAGGTGTTAGCAGGAGTGAGGACGTTAAAGAGTGCTTTGCATTGCACCTTAAATGTACTTTACCAGCCCAGTAGGTGTAAGGTTTAATATTAAACGGGTGATTTTTTTAAAAAAGTCAAATGCCAAAGAAGTTTAACACAAAAATCATTACAGCTGAACTGACTGGCTGAAAAAGGTTGACATTGAAAAATGAAAACTAAGTGAAAACTTTAAAAAAATATATGTACAAGCTCTTGGCCCTTCATAATGATTTATATAACATATTGTATGAGAATACAATTTAATTTAATTTCAAATGTAATGCTGGCTGGTGCCAAACTCGAGAAAACAGAGAGCATTTAAGGTTGAAATTTTTTTCTTCAAAAATAAATAAGGTTGAGAACAAATTTTTCATTCTGTCCAGTCAATAGTTTTTATTACTTATACAAATGTGAGTGCCTATAAAATGTTTTCTGTGGAAAAAGTCTCTCTATATAAATTCAATGCAGCATTTCGGCTTCAAGAAAGGTTCTAATTGCCCTAAATATCTTAACAATACAAAAACCAATTATATATTGTTTGATACATCTTAATAATGTATGTGTTGTACAAATGGAGGGGGGGAAGCTGAGCAAATTAACTTACTTTTGGTTTTGGTTTAGAATCCATTGCCAAACAATGCTCCTTACATAGCAGTAATACAATTATTTTAAATGATGCTACTTGAACAGTTGCTCTAGCTACATATTAAGATTTGCCCTGTTTTTCATGTGTTTTCCATCAAGGAAGTCTGTGGTTACCTTCCTGATTCTGCTGGACTGGAAAAACATAGCTAATATGGTGTGATCTGGAGAGAACTTTGATGCAGGGGCTTTACAAATAAACCTCCAGATGCCATATGGTTTACATTCATCTCTCAATTTATTTCCTATAAATGTCTATTGAATATTCCATTGAACCAACACATGTGAAACTAGAGCTGGAAAACAGAGAGAGGTATAGAATGCTTTGTGGCAGCGTGTGATTATCATATTTCTTTTCCAATATTGCTACCAGCCTTAAGTGCACGGTAAATTAGTCAAATGCCAAAGTTCTCAGAGTTAGAGGGGAAAATAAAGAAACAATATTCTAAACCTTTTAAAAACAAACACTCCCTTTTCACATGTATCTTGCACACTGGAGCTGGCCCTTATTTGCAGTAATTCTGACTTGTGTGTTCAGTTTCTGCCATTAGAAAATTAAACTTCTGCAGAACTCATTTATGAGAAATAAAAGCTGTTAAAACACTGCAAAGGAAAAACAAATGGTAGAATGGAAAACCTAGACATATATTTCAATTTGATTAACTAGTCCCTTAAAATCATCACTCTCTACCCTTCTAAGTTTCCCTTCTTTCTGGAAGTCATACAGTACCATTGTAAACATTTTCTATATGATGAGACTTGGTGAATGGACCATTGTCCTAAGGATTGTGTTTACTCAGAAAGGAACCTCACCATTCCCTTTCTTAATGGTACCATTTCTGAAGGATCATCTCTTTATGTGGTGAGAGGAGATTACACACTATTTAAAATCTGTTGTATCACTCTGAGCACACCATGCTTCTGAGTCTTCTGTCAAGCTAGACCCTCCTGCTCCACAATCCCATCATTATTTCATGGAAGCGGAGCAGAGCATACCATTTTAATGCATGGCCAGATCTTGTCCTAGATACTCCTTAACATGAGGGCCTTACTATAAATGAAGAGTCTAAAGAGACATGGAGTCTTAATTAGCTGTTGCCACTCAAGAAAGAGATCTTGGAGTCATTGTGTAGGGTTCTCTGAAAACAGTTCAATGTGCAGTGGCAGCCAAGAAACCTAAGAGAATATTAGGAACCATTGGAGAAGGGATAGATGATAAGATCATAATGCCACTGTATAAATCCATGATATGCCCACACCTTGAATACTCTGTGCAGTTTTGGTCACCTCATCTTTAAAAAGATATATTAGAATTGGAAAAGGTACACAGAAGGGCAACAAAAATGGTTAGTGGGATGGAACAGCTTGTGTATGAGGTGAAATTAAAATGACTGGGACTGTTCATCTTAGAAAAGTGATGACTAAGTGGGGATATGAAAGAGGTCTATAAAATGCTGTGGGGAAAGAGAATAAGGGAAGTGTTATTTGTCCATTCACATAACACAAAAACTAGGGGTCACCTAATGAAATTAATAGGCAGCTGGTTTAAAACAAACATAAGGAAGTATTTCTTCACAGAAAGCACAGTTAATCTGTGGAACTCATTGCCAGGGATGTTGTGAAGGCCAAAAGTATAACTGGGTGGAAAAAAAAAGAATTAGATAAGTTCATGGAGACTAGGTCCATTAATGGCTATCAGCCATTAATGGTCAGGGACACAGCACCACACTCTGGGTGTTCCTATACATCCAATTGCAAGATGCTGTGACTAAACAGAATCTTGGGAGGTCATCTAGTCCAACCCACTGCTCAAAGCAGGACCAATCCTCAACTAAATCCCAAATGGCCCCCCTCAAGGATTGAATTTACAACCCTGGGTTTAGCAGGCCAGTGCTCAAACCACTGAGCTATCCCTCCCTCCCCTGCCCCCTGGATCACTCAATAAATTTCACAGTTCTGTTCATTCCATCTGAAGCATCTGGCACTGGCCACTGTCAGAAGGTAGGATAGTGGGCTAGATGGAGCATTGAGACGATCCAGTATAGCCAATCTTATTTTCAGTGAGCTTGCAGCTTGGACATTGACCTTAAAAATTGCAGAAAGCCCCAATGTGGGGGTTGGGAAGGAGAGAAAAAAATGGAGTAAAAAAACTTGATTTTGCTGGGGGGTTAATTTGTTTTACGGAAATAAATTATTCCATAACCTAGGTCAAAATGTTTTATCATCTTGGATTTGTGATTTACATTGATGAAAAGGAATACAACGTTTTTTTGAGTAGAAGCAGCACATCTGAAGAGTGGACTTTCTCTCCCACTGAAGAAAAATTGAAAGATTAGCCTTCTCAGTGACTGGATTTACCCATAGGCCTTGGGTCTGAGTTCAGGAGACGGGGGAGTTTCTCACCTGTGCAGAGAGCCAAAACAAGGCCTAAACCCTGCTTAAGCCCCACCACACGTTGTTGGCCTTGATGCTGGAACAACTGGGTGAAATTCTATAGGCTGTGTTATGCAGGAGGTCAGGCTGTGTGATCAGACTGGTCACCTCTGGCCTTACAATCTTTGAACCTATGAATTGTTACATAGGCCTAGCTGGCTCACTACAGACCAGGGGCAAATTTTACCCTGTGATCCCTGATATGACTGACCCAGTGTATTACTAAACCTCTTTGTTATTTTAGCTGAGATTGTGGCATCAGACAGAAAAGCTCCATGTCAGCAGCCAAAAGTTTCATGCACTGTTACCCAAAAAAAGGTTTCATCAGCATGCCAGTCACATCAAATAGAAAAACAGTCAGGAAGACACTTAATCCACAGATGAAAAACTACACTAAAGTGAATGAAGGTAACTGAATTTTTTGCTGCATGCATCATCCTTTTATGGTCTGCTGAGACTGGGTTTGGGAAATCTTATGTTTAACACATTGAACCTTGATGACATAAACAGAGACATTATTCAGATATGCTTTCTTGAATGTAAAAAAATCCCGTCTTGTATATTGTCAACCATAAAAGATGTTTGAGACACTTTGTATATATTTTTCTATGTTTTAATATTATTTTTTATTTGTGTTTGTTATTATTATTTTATTGTATTATTGCAAAATAGAAACTGCCAGATACTATTAGGCAGTAAGTTTAATAGTTTCCTTAAAGAAACAAGGTAACCCTGAATGGCGGAGTATAACAATTCTGAAAAGACATAAAAATAAACTTTGGTATTGTTCTAATGGTCATGCAAAGGCTTTGACAGAAATATTGGTATATTTCTTAGAAATACAAAACATTGCGTTTAAAAGGAAAACAAACTGCTGTCAAAAGAATTTTATTGTATAGTGTGAAAATGTCAACGCCTCCTTATCCAACTGCGAGAGCAATAAAAGAGATGTGGGTTGTTTTTGTTTAACATTTTGCAAAAATGAAAAAAATTACATTTCTACTAAATTTCCTCTTAGTAACACATGCCCATTTTCATCTGCTTTGGGGACTCAGAGTTCATTTGCCATGCTAGCCCTCTGGATGTGAGAATGTGACAGTTTTTGCCATCCAAGAGGATGGAGCTGTCCAGAATGAAGAGACAAATGTAACAAATCATATAATGGTACATCAATACTGAGAGGGAAAAGATGTAAAGGAAATAAAAACCCACCTCCTGCAAAAAATCCCGCCCCTTTCCCCTGAGCAAGATGGCTGTTTTATTTTAACAGATCTTAAAGCACCAAAAAGTTCATCTTAACCTTAAGAGCAGCAGACTTGCTGTGTCTTAAAAATGCCCTGCTTACTGGTCTCAAAGGAACTCTGAAACAGGCATGTTATAAATTGATCCCCCAAAAAAACACTGTTCTCCTTTTGGCCTTCCATGTCCCAGCTGCATTATTCCGTGCTGATCCTCCATTAATACACTAATTTAAACACAAAATGCTGTTTTCATGCCCATTCCCCACCCCTTACAGCTTCAGATCCCCAATTAACAAAATGATTTGAAACTACACATCCTGCTCATCCTTTTTTCTCCATACTCCCAGAAGCAAAACACAGCTCCCATTCCTGCTGTCTCCAGTGAAGGCATCTCATATAAACATTCAGAAAGCCAGCTCCCCGCCCAGGACCCCGGCCCCATTTCAATGGTGGTTCCTTCATTCCAGCCCTCAACAAATTCCTTTGCCCTCACCTAGGAGTGAGGAACTGGCATTCTCACTTAGTTGAGTTCAGGCTTCTGATGAACAGCTCATTACGGGTCTAGGAGTAACACTGAGGAAACTCAAATTTGTTCAAAGATTAAATCAGAGTGACTTTCAAGGATGCATTTTCAGAAGCTGGTCTTAAAGCTTGAAGTCTCCCATTATTCCGTAGTAGCTACACTTCCAGTGATCATTATTATTAACTACTGAGGTCCAGAGGCAGGTGCACAGTGAAGTGGCAGGTGCAGGAATAAGAAGCCTTACTGGCTCCTGTAATGGCTACACAGATTTGCAAGCCTTATACTCGCTACAGGAATGTCTACACTGGTATTTTTAGCCCCACAGCCCAAGCCCCTCAAGTCCAAGTCAGTTCACATGGGCTTTGAGACTCAGCACTGCAGGTTCTGCTTTGCAGTGTAGACGTACCCTCAGAGGGATGCATCCAAGGAACAGTGTCTGCTGATGTTATTTCTGGTGTGCTGCCTCTTGGAGCTGTGTGGCCAAAGGTGATTCTATTTGCAGAGGATTTCAATATTTTGAAATCTGGCTTCACTGAGATTAGGAATGAAAAACCAAAAATTCCAATATGTTCTGGGAAAGGGAATAGAGCCCCAGCTTGGGACAAATTGCCTCGCTGGCTAACTCAGAGCCAGGGAACCAGGGAAACTCTAGGGTCTCCTCAATCCTCCTCCAGGGCCGTCTGCGGATCTGGGAAGCCCAGGCTGCCAAGGACCTAGGCATGTAAGTTGACCATTTACTACCTGGGTTCCGTTAGAACTTCCCAACATTGCAAAAGTTTCTGATTTTGCCAAATAGGTAAATTCCGTCGAAACAAGAGTATCATCAGAATTTTTCCAACCAGTTCTGCTTCATCTTACGCACCTCCCCAAGCCCCAGCCGCAATCTGGCCCAATATTAAGGGCGGGCCACAGTCACAAAAAATGCTTACAGTGATTTTTAACCAAAAGGAGCCTCTTGCAGCCAGCAGATCAGTGCCTCATGACATCAGCTTGGCACCATGCTCTTGGGAGATCACCGACCAGCAGCACCAGCTCCCCTCAACGTTCTTCACCTCATTAAATGGGAAATGGCAAAGAATCACGTCCAGCGGCACTTGCATTGCTCTCTCACGGGGTGCAAAGGGACTAGTGCAAGTGGTAGGTGTGACTTAGTCCTCATTTTGAGGGTTTAAGCAGATTTTAAGAGATTCACAGGCATTGTGCTGGGCCTCAGCACCTAGGTGAATTTCCCCCCTCAGCTGCATCTGTGCAGGATTGGGCCAAAAGTGTGTCTTGATTATTAAGAAGACTCATGAGCAAAAGTGCTCTGGCACTTTACAAGGTGTATTTTTAGTCTAATAATGCATTAGAAGTCCCATAATTTTATTGCATTGCCTTGTTTTGTACCTCCTAATGTTTAGTCATGTATATGCTGCATAAGTCAACATTAAAGACAGTTTAGAAATGATTATATAGATTATAAATACTTTGCCGCATTTTCCAACTGCATGATATACTGGCCAACCCATTATTTATAAATGGCTGGTTTATTTGAACTACTCTGGATGTTCAAAGCTTTTAATCAGATTGCTGTAAAAAGTAGTAATCCTGAAACTATGGCTCTGGGGTACTTTTTTGCAAGGCAGAGGCTGGTCCAAAGATCTTTTCCCAGAATGCCCTGATTCAACACAGGAAGCACTGAGCAAATTAACCAGTCAGTTGTGTAGGAGCTGCTCTGAGCTTCATTTTTCCCCCAAATCCTGAGCAAGGAGAAGGGGCAGGTGAAAAGCCATCCTGAGGTAATTCCCAGCATTTGTTAGAAGAAGAATAGGAGACAGAAGGCTTCGATCTTTCATTGCTTGCACCTTGTGTAGTCATTTACACCTGCCATTTTGAGTTGGTAGCATTTGACATGCACCCTTTGCACTTACATTCCAACAGGTTAAATGAATGTAACAAAGCACAAGATAGTGGAGAATCACAAGGAAAAATACCCTTTCAATTTCCTGCACTTTCCAGGATTCAGCAGGAGAAGGAGACAGGGGAATAGATTGGTGTCTGGGAGACAAAAAGGGAGGAGAGCTGAAGAGGAGAGGCCAGTCTCTAACAGAAGACACATGAAAAGGGGAGCAGAAGAGCCACATTCCCATTGCCTGGTGCCCAAGAGACTGAACCTGGACACCTGCTAACATAAAAACACAAACTGCATGAGGCAACATCTTCATGACTCCAGAATAGTTCTCCTCTCCTCCACTGTGGCCAACCAGCTCTCTTGGCCAACACATAGGTGGGACAGAGCTATGGCTCCACCCCTCCCCACCCCATTCAGATGCTGCTGGGATTATTCTGTAGTGCTCTGCAAAGCCATTCAATGATGAAGCTGCTTCTTCAGCCCTGGAACTGCAGTTCTTCTCTGAATCTGTGAAAATGACATTGTGGGCATCTGCACTTAGTTTCTCACATGGATTTCCATATCACCCGTGCTCAGGTTTACAAGTAAGGTGTTTATACTAGCTGCCAGCCCTGCAGACTCAACCCAGGATCTGAGAATCAATGTGGGCTCTTTGCTCGTTAAGCCTTCCACCTGTAACAGAAGTTCTGCAGGTCAAGTTAAGTGCTTGGTGATGTATAAAGAACCATTGCCCTCAGTGTGTTTGCATAAGTGCAAATGATTAGGGCTCAGTAAATAATTCTATTGATGCTGCACAAACTGGTATAGAATCCAGCTCACTGTCTCCTAGCTGTGTAGGCCCTGCAGTGCTAAGAAGAGTAAAAGGTAGAAAAATAACTTATTTTTGTCAAGAAAATAAGTAGCTATGGCTCTGAATACACACATGGGCAGATCTGTTGACTAGGAAGGGTGCCATTTTTACATGGATGATTTTCAAAGTAGATGAGCATGCTGTTCCCCCAGGCCTATTACATCTCTATGTTATTATATTTTATTTTTGTTAATAGATGTTCTACATGGCAGGAGAGGTGTCTAATACTCAGCCAAAAGAACCATCTCAGTAACATACCGGGAAGTATGGCTCTGACCAAATGCCAGCTTGAGCATAGGTTACAGATATAATTGATTGTAAGCAATACTTTTAAAGAATTACAAGAATTGTCTCTTGTTTAAAATTCACCCAACCCTCCAAGCAGGCACAGCACACCCTGTAGCTGGTAAAACATTTCTGAACTTGAGGGAGAATAAGCTTTAGCAATACTCTGTAGATTGTACACATTTGCATTTTAGCCTGATGGTGCTCTGATTGTGTAGGTCCTGGGGCTGGGTGTAACATAAAGCTATATTCCAGACAATCTATGAATGAGACACATCTATCATATTTTAGAATACTCTCAGGAAAACACAGCTATAAAGGATCAAATTCTGCTATTGGGTAAGCACACACGTTTCACAACTGAAGAAAATGGAAGCCATCCATGCTCATCCAATTTGGCTCATAAGTCATTGAGCTTTGACTCACATAGCACTGATAAAATAGCAAAGGTATAATAACAAACATTGAATGGACCTTTATTTTATAAAAATAAAAAATTCTCCATTTTCCCATGATGTAGTTACAACACCCATAAGTAGGATTCAATTTTGTCGGTAAATGATTTTGCTGTACACAAATTGAAGGCAAACTATTTCCATCAATAATAATCAACATATACACCTAAACCAAGTAAAAAAAATGGTCCTTGAGAACTTATTAGACTTGAATTAAGCTTGTTACAAATGGACTAGTGAATGAATAGTAAAAACAGGTACAATTTGTTGATTTAAGGATATTGACTCTGTATATTTGACACATGATGTTTTAGGTGCTATGGCAGCTAACTGACAAATATATGAGCTTCGCAAGCAGTCTGAGAGGATGTTCAGTCTGTGGCTGAGGTCCTGGACTGGCTCTCCTGTGTGATCTTGGGCAAGTCACTTATCCTGTCTGTGCCTTTGTTCCCCTCCTGTAAAAGGGAGACTGAGAATGCTTTCTTGATCTGCCTCTTCCAGTCATGTTGTAAGTGTTTTGGAGAAGGGGCTATTTCTTACTACATGTTTATTCAGGGCCCAGTTCAGTGGGACCTCTATGCACTACTTTAATATAAATAATAAATAGCAATTTAAAAAAAGAATCACTCCGTGTTGTTTTAAAATATAACTTGCTAGGCATAGTCACTTCCAGACTATGAGATTATCTCTATGAAGTAGTATACTGCTGGAAAGACTCATTGTGGGTGACTTCACTTCTGTGCACGATGCACTTAACAGGAGGGATCAAGTGGGACATACAGCCTTTTACAAGCTCTCTGCCTGGAGGTGAATTTTATCCAGGTTGCATATCCATGCATAGGGTGGATGGAGAAATGCCCAGCCTATACACACTTAGTGGTGATACAGAAAATGTAGAGCTTATTAATAACAACGTCATAGCAGCAAAGAGTCCTATGGCACCTTATAGACTAACAGATGTATTGGAGCATGAGCTTTCGTGGGTGAATACCCACTTTGTCGGCTGCCTGTCCAATGTCATAGACATCCACACGTAGGCCAGAATCCCTGGCATAATTTAGGCTTAAGCCTTAAAAACCTATGAAAAAGCAGATGCTGTTTCTGTGTTTCACATAGGCTGAGTAATTACTACAGCTAACTTGATAGGCTCAAGCACAAACACTTGCTAAGTTGTGAAGTAACTTCCTCTTTTACCTTTTTCTTCTATTTTATATGCTGTACATCTATACATTTGTAATAGAGATATAGTAAATCAGCCTGAACTATTGGATGCAGCTGAGTGGTGAACAGTGGAGAGGCTAGCAGACGGAATTTGACTGGGATCTGTCTGAGAGGAATACACTAAGTGCTGCATTAGGGGGCTGTGTTGGTGAGTATCTGAGTGTCTGTTGTAGGGACAGTTTGTCAGTTTGACCGTGTGCCTGATTGTGAATTGGGAGTGCTTTGTTCCAGGTGGGCCTGACTGTTATAAAAAGGCAGTCAGCTGCGAACCAGATGAGTGGCGAACAGAGGGAGTTTGACTGGGAGTTCGCCTGGGGAGAGCCCACTGAGGCTTTCATTTTGTAGGCTTCTCTGAATAGTTACTGCAACAGCTGAGGAGGCCCTTAGAAGGGCAGTAATATGGATGGTGAGCGATCAGCCATTTTGACCTGCACAGGATGTGCCATGATTGTCTTTCTTCCACAGGACAGAAGCGACTTTGTCTGTACAAAGTGCAAGCTGGTCTCCATATTGGAAGAAAAGGTTCAAGGTCTGCAGAGACAAGTATCGACCCCACGTTGCATAAGAGAAAATGAAGATTTCCTGGATAGACGTCAGGATATGCTTCTACGGGCACAACATTCTGAAGAATCAGAGCAGGCTGCACAGCGGGGACAGAAGGACGGTGAAGAAATTTGGTAGCATGTGACCTCCAGAAGAAAAAAGAGGAGCACCCATGTACTAGCAATGCAGATAGAGGTGAGCAACCGTTTTCATGTTCTCTACACAGGTACTAATGCAGAGAGTGGACTAGATGATACATCTGAGGGAAGGGAGCAGAAGGAGACTCCACTATTGGAAGGCATGAGATGCACTGTCCTAGGGATGGGGGTGGTGGTGCTTGGAGACTCCCTCCTCAGGGGGACTGAATCATCTATCTGCCATTCTGACCAGGAAAACCGAGAAGTGTGCTGCTTGCCAGGAGCTAGGATTCATGATGTGACAGAGAGACTACCAAGACTCACCTGCTTCTCCATGTGAGCACCAATGATACTGTCAAGAATGATCTTGAGCAGATCACTGCAGACGACCTGGCTCTGGGAAGAAGGATAAAGACGTTTGAGACGCAAGTGGTGTTCTCATCCATCCTCCCTGTGGAAGGAAAAGGCCCAGGTAGAGACCATTGAATCATGGAAGTCAAAGAATGGCTATTCAGGTTGTGTCAGAGAGAAGGCTTTGGATTCTTTGACCGTGGGATGGTGCTTCAAGAAGGAGGAGTGCTAGGTAGAGACACGCTCCACCTAACGAAGAGAGGGAAGAGCATTTTCGCAAGCAGGTTGGCTAACATAGTGAGGAGGGCTTTAAACTAGGTTCACCAGGGAAAGGAGAACAAAGCCCTGAGGTAAATGGGGAAGTGGGATACCGGGAGGAAGCACGAGCAGGAGAGTGCAAGAGTGGAGGACTCCTGCCTCATACTGACAAAGCAGGATGATCAGCGAGTTATCTTAAGTGCCTATACACAAACGCAAGAACCATGGGAAACAAGCAGGGAGAACTGGAAGTCCTGGCACAGTCAAGGAATTATGATGTGATTGCAATAACACATTGGTGGGATAACTCACATGACTGGAGTACTGTCATGGGTGGATATAAACCGTTGAGGAACGACAGGCAAGGCAGAAAAGGTGGGGGAGTTGCATTGTATGTAACAGTAGTATGACTGCTCAGAGCTCCAGTATGAAACTGCAGAAAAACCTGAGAGTCTCTGGATTAAGTTTAGAAGTGGGAGCAACAAGGGTGATGTCATGGTGGGAGTCTGCTAAAGACCACCAGACCAGGGGGATGAGGTGGATGAGGATTTCTTCCAGCAACTAACAGAAGTTATTAGATCACAGGCCCTAGTTCTCATGGGAAACTTTAAACACCCCAGTATCTGCTGGGAGAGCAATACAATGGTGCACAGACAATCCAGGAAGTTTTTGGAAAGCGTAGGGGACAATTTCCTGGTGCAAGTGCTGGAGGAACCAGCTAGGGGCAGAGCTCTTCTAGACCTACTGCTCACAAACAGGGAAGAATTAGTAGGAGAAGCAAAAGTGGATGGGCACCTGGGAGGCAGTGACCATGAGATGGTTGAGTTCAGGATCCTGACACAAGGAAGAAAAGAGAGCAGCAGAATATGGACCCTGGACTTCAGAAAAGCAGACTTTGACTCCCTCAGGGAACTGATGGGCAGGATCCCCTGGGAGAATGACATGAGGGGGAAAGGAGTCCAGGAAAGCTGGCTGTATTTTAAAGAATCCTCATTGAGGTTGCAGGAACAAACCATCTTAATGTGTAGAAAGAATAGTAAATATGGCAGGCGACCAGCTTGGCTTAACAGTGAAATCCTTGCTGATCTTAAACACAAAAAAGAAGAATACAAGAAGGGGAAGCTTGGACAAATGACCAGAGAGGAGTATAAAAATATTGCTCAGGCACACAGGAGTGAAATCAGGCCAAAACACACTTGGAGTTGCAGCAGGCAAGAGATGTTAAGAGTAACAAGAAGGGTTTCTTCAGGTATGTTAGCAACAAGAAGAAAGTCAAGGAAAGCGTGGGCCCCTTACTGAAGAAGAGAGGCAACCTAGTGACAGAGGATGTAGAAAAAGCTAATGTTTTTTTGCCTCTGTCTTCACGAACAAGATCAGCTCCCAGACTGCTGCACTGGGCAGCACAGCATTGGGAGGAGGTGACCAGCCCTCGGTGGAGGAAGAAGTGGTTCAGGACTATTTAGAAAAGCTGGATGAGCACAAGTCCATCCGAGGGTGCTAATGGAGTTAGCAGATGTGATTGCAGAGCCATTGGCCATTATCTCTGAAAATTCATGGCGACTGGGGGAGGTCCCGGGTGACTGGAAAAAGGCTAATGTAGTGCCCATCTTTAAAAAAGGGAAGAAAGAGGATCCGGGGAACTACAGGCCAGTCAGCCTCACCTCAGTCCCTGGAAAAATCATGGAGCAGGTCCTCAAGCAATCAATTCTGAAGCACTTAGAGAAGAGGAAAGTGATCAGGAACAGTCAGCATGGATTCACCAAGGGCATGTCATGCCTGCTTAACCTAATTGCCTTCTGTGAGGAGATAACTAGCTCTGTTGATGAGGGGAAAGCAGTGGGCATGTTATTCCTTGACTTTAGCAAAGCTTTTGATACTGTCTCCCACAGTATTCTTGCCAGCAAGTTAAAGACATGTGGGCTGGATGAATGGACTATAAGGTGGATAGAAAGCTGGCTAGATCGTTGGGCTCAACAGGTAGTGATCAATGGCTCCATGTCTAGTTAGCAGCCGATATCAAGCAGAGCGCCCCAAGGGTCGGTCCTGGAGCCGGTTTTGTTCAATATCTTCATTAATGATCTAGAGGATGGTGTGGACTGCACCCTTAGCAAGTTTGTAGCTGACACTAAACTGGGAGGAGTGGTAGATACACTGGAGGGTAGGGATAGCATACAGAGGGACCTAGGCAAATCAGAGAATTGGGCCAAAAGAAATCTGATGAGGTTCAACAAGGACAAGTGCAGAGTCCCGCACTTAGGGCGGAAGAATTCCATGTACTCCTACAGACTAGGGACCGAATGGCTAGGCAGCAGTTCTGCAGAAAAGGACCTAGGGGTTACAGTGGACAAGAAGCTGGAAATGAGTCAACAGTGTGTCCTTGTTGCCAAGAAGGCTAACGGAATTTTGGGCTGTATAAGTAGGGGCATTGCCAGCAGACTGAGGGAAGTGATCATTCCCCTCTATTCAACATTGGTGAGGTCTCATATGGAGTACTGTGTCCAGTTCTGGGCCCCACACTACAAGAAGGATGTGGAAAAATTGGACAGAGTCCAGCGGAGGGCAACAAAAATGATTAGGGGGCTGAAGTTCATGACTTATGAGGAGGGGCTGTGGGAACTGGGATTGTGTAGTCTGCAGAAGAGAAGAATGAGGGAGGATTTGATAGCTGCTTTCAATTACCTGAAAGGGGTTCCAAAGAAGATGGAGCTAGACTGTTCTCTGTGGTAGCAGATGACAGAACAATGAGTAATGGTCTCAAGATGCAATGAGGGAGGTTTAGGTTGGATATTAGGAAAAACTTTTTCACTAGGAGGGTGGTGAAGCACTGGAATGGGTTACCTATGGAGGTGGTGGAATCTTTTCTTTAGAGGTTTTTAAGGTCAGGCTTGACAAAGCCCTGGCTGGGATGATTTAGTTGGGGATTGGTCCTGCTTTGAGCAGGGGGTTGGACTAGATGACCTTCTGAGGTCCCTTCCAACCCTGATATTCTATGATTCTGTGATAAGGTTAAGATATACATATATAAAATTAATCTTTAACAAATATATGTGTGTGTATGTAGATAGATGGATATAGATATATAAGCTATTTGTTCTGTATTAAAGGTGATACATTCATATGGTATTCTAAGAAGTCACTGTGAAGTGTAAAACTTTAACATGAACCAACCAAAATGTTACAAGGCCTGAATGACCGTAAGGCTCGATTAACTGTGTGACTAGCAGTTTCACAGAGAACTGTGCATATGAAGCAATCCTACTAGCCTTATCACTGAAGTGTAGGGAATAACCAAGTTTTGGTACACAGAAGTATAGGTGTGTTTTATATGATTCATTATTATCTCCTGTTGGTGACTGATCAACTTAATGAGTCAAATTACTTTCAAGGGGAGGGATAGCTCAGTGGTTTGAGCATTAGCCTGCTTAAACCCAGGGTTGTGAGTTCAATCCTTGAGGGGGCCATTTGGAGATTGGTCCTGCTTTGAGCAGGAGGTTGGATTTAGATGATCTTTTGAGGTCCCTTCCAACCCTGATGATCTATGATTCTATGATATTGCTGCATAATGAACTAATAAGAACAAAATCTTAAAGAGCATAGACTTCATATAATGACTTTGCTCTAACTTGAGCATTTCTGCAGACTTTTAAAAGCATCAGTAGAGAGCTCATGGAGTCATGCAAAGTTGGCCAAAAAGGACCCACAGAAAATAACCCAGCAGGTGTTCAACATATGATCAACGTGCCTTACACAAACTGCCATGGCACAAGTTTTTTTTGCATGAAGATACTGGAATTTTCCAAATACATAGTTGCTAGAAGCAATAATGGAGATGCCTTGTTTTTTCATTGAATGATGAGAAGAGACACAACTCATATCCTGGTTGGATATTTCAAATCATTGCCAGAAGGTCATTTTCTGATTGACCAACATCAGCTATTGCAAGAAGAGGAACCATATCATACTGCCCAGCAGAAGATACCTAAAACAGCTATGCTGTTTACCAGTTTGTTCCTTGAAGCTGAAACTTCTGGACAAGAACAATTGTAAATTGGATTGCCATTGTCTGGCTAGTGAGAGTGCCCCCTGCTTGATGACAACTAACATCTTGTTGTTGAGAATCATCCTATTAACTCCGTCTTTTAAAGTCCAATCTAGGGAGACCTCTGCAAATCTGGCAACAGAATAAGAATACAGATGTCATAACACCTTAAATGAATCATCTCAATGACCTCTACCTTTCTCAAGAAACCAGTCATTGCAACTATGAAGCTAAGCTGGAGAATCCACTTTCATGCCTGTTCCAACTGATAAGAACAAAGGATGATCTTTATACATGGGCTGTTTACCCAAGTGACAACTTGGGTCCATACACACGTGCATTAAAACCCTCTGAAATGACTAAAATGTTTGATGTGTGCTTGTATTTTACTGACAAGTTTAGTCTTAGTTGTCTAGAAGTTATGTTGCATTAAAAAAGAAATTGAGGCTGGACAAACTCATCACACTAACCAAACCTAAGAGGATACGGTGGTTTCCTACAGCAAAAGTTATTGCAAGAAACGCTGAGTGTTTTGAAGAGTTCAGCCGAAAAATCACCCAGATTTTGTGGTCACGAGAATTGAGAGCTTCTTAGACAAAAAGGAGAAGTTTAAATTAGCTCATAAACTAAAGATTTTACAACTATTTGAACTTTTGGTTAAATGGCATAAGAATCTACAGTGCTGGGTAAATTTCAGAGAAATTAGTATAGGTTCAGAATTGGCTATGAGTATCACGTGGGCAATGTCATTTTGAACTGAATAATAATTAAGTAAAGTCTTGTGTACATGAGGAGCTATACCTGATTAACTATTCCTGGTTAACTCCATGTATGGACCAACAGTCTTGTTCCAGGGTAAGAGTGCCCTGTTAGCTTAATCCACATAAACTAATTCAGAATAAGGCACTCTTATCCAGGAATAAGAGCATTGACCCATGGAGTTAATCAGGAAGAGTTAAGATGCTCTAAGTGCACACCCTACATTATTCTAGATTAATTTCATGTGTTCAAGTTGTATTTTGGCTAAATTTCTAAATCGTAGAGTCCCGTAATTCCACTGCTATATAATCTTGATTGGAAGAATAAGGATCTATATTTAAGCATTCATTGTTCCATGCTGATCCCAAAAATCATCTGCCCAGACTAGTATAGAAGTGAGGTAAAAATTTGCCTTTATAACAAGGTTGTGATAAGACCTTAAATTAATTTATCCCTTGAAAATTGTAACATCTCATGCTGAGTTCAATTTTTGATACTGTGAACACTATTATTGAACTATCTTTATTTTGCTTTTTGTAATTTCATGTTTGCTTTGAAATCTATTTTAGCTACTAAAACTCTTACGTTTATAATAATTCTCCAGTCTGTGCTTTAGCTAAAGCACACAGACCTAAAGGACAGTGAGAAACCTAGTAGAGGTAACTACATTTGTTAACTAATGTGTGTTTTATAACCTACCTTTCTCTCACATGTCTAAGCAGGTACTATCATGTTCACAGGAACTCAAATGCTTTCTAAATCCATCCCCAAATTTAACATATTGATGTGGGCAGTTTTTGCACCTGGTAGAGGCAGACAGTGGTGGGATTTTCCTCTGGGTCTATTGTAATTGCCTATTTCTGAGTCTGGGCTCTGGGTTTCCAATGCAATTTAGTCCCTTTTTTACTGAGATAAGCAAGTTGTTTTATCTTTGCAAGAATGGTTGTCTCAGGCATCCCTCTCATCATCCCAAGGGGGATGACATATTTATATGATATCTCAGACAATGTATGCAAGATTACCTGGCCATAGTTTACCAGGGAAATGGATGAAAAATGCTTTCATTTAATTGATTAACATTTCATTAGCATTGTTAATTAACATTGATTTTAACTTTTTCAGCTGAAGTGTAACACTTAAGATTGACCTTAACTTTTAAAATGAAAGCTAGGTGCTAGGAAAGCCTTGAGAAAGCCATGATTGATATTATGCATTATAATCTAGCTGCATGTGATCTGTGTTGAAGTTATGAAGTAATGTGCATTGTACCATATAAAAGTCTAATGATAGTTAATGTTAGTTAATTAAGATGAACACTGAATGGTATTACCCTGTCTCATATGGGTATTAACATCATATTAGAGTCTAACAAAATATTATTTTAGTTAAAACCACAGATACTGAATCACTTTAGATTCTGTCAGAGAGAAATGAATTTTGAATCAAATTAGACTGTAAATTCTAAAACCATATGATATTCATGGATCCCAGCACAGCAAATACGAAAACAGGCTACTGTCTAACAGGATAAATGGCTCTTCTTTATTAAGTAATAATAAGATGACAACTTAGCACTTACATTATTCAGCACGTTATTTCTGTTGTGGTAGCACCCACAGACCACAATCAGCATTGTTCTGGATGCTGTACAAACATATAGATCTACCCAGTGCAGTTTTTCACTATCCCAGAGTAACAGCGGCATGTTGCTGTCCTGCCCCAGGAGTATCACAGGAAAGAAAAGGCACTCATTGAGCCACAATTTTCCATCCTTCTTTCTCTAGAGGCCTAACTCCAGCAACAGACTATTCCCTTAATGCTGCAAAGCTACCCTGATCAGTGGACGGAAGTCTGGAGCTAGCAGGAAACGCATTCCCTGTTCTTTCCTGCCCAGGAGTAGTGGGCACACAACTGTTTCGCTCACATAGGGATGGATGGGGAGTTGTTGCTCCTCTTTGTGTTCCTGCTTGGGCATGAAGCTCAGAGCATGAATTAGCAAATAGAAGAGACACTCTTTGTTCTAAGGAGCTCACAGTCTCCGACAACAACATGACTGGGGAATATCCCATACGGAATAGGGTATGTGCACAATATTAATAGGGCCCTTTGTTTTCAATTTTTATTTTATTTTATTTTTTTCCTGGGAATTTATCAGTGTTCATTGACACAACAACAAAAAACAGGTGAAAATCGGTGCAAAAAACAATTAATATTTTTTCTGGGTAAATACCAGGTTTTATTTTGATGGACAGAAAGACAGAGGGGGGAAGTATTCAGTAGATTAATGCTTTGAATTCCATTCATCAATGTGGTTTGCTGAAGAACTAAAACAGAACTCAAAACACAATGCCTCCTTTCAGTTTAAGAAAAACAATATATCTCTAATTCTCAAATAAAACTTTTCATTTGAATAAACAGTTTCTTGTTGTAGACGTAGAACTATTCACCTATATTTACATTTAATAATTGGACCACACCATTTGCAGTGCATACACTCAACTTCATCCTTTTTCTCCTGATTTTATTTTTTTAAAACTTTCCAATACTTGCTTGTTTTCTGAAATGTAGTATGAGACAGATTTTCATTTTCTTCCCATTTTAGTATGGAGATACACCTATCTTACAGAACTGGAAGGGACCTTGACAGGTCATCAAGTCTAATACCCTGCCTTCACTAGCAGGACCAAGTACTGTCCCTGACAGTTTTTTTTTCCTCCCCCCAGATCCCTAAATGGTCCCCTCAAGGACTGAGCTCATAACTGCTAGTTTAGGAAACCAATGCTCAAACCACTGAGATATCCCAAACCATTATCTGCCAAGAACTTGATGTGGTGGGCATGAGATTCATCAATACGTTCAGATGCACATGCACTTCAGAGCTTGTGTGCATGCCTGTTTGGTTACTATGTGTATCTTGTGTGTATGTAACAGCCTTATTTCAACAGGCAGCTTTGCATATACACACAAACTAATGTAGTATCATAATACATAGATCTCATGCAATGTATTGTATTTTCCTAATAAAACAAAGTTTTTCTTATTTGAATGATAGAAAAGTAGGGTGAAAATCAGAAAAAAACAAATTAATACTTTTTGTAAAATCCAGACATTTTTTGGTAAAAATCAGTTTAAACTGAAAATGAAGGGGCTTATATATTATATACATATTTATGTACACTGTTTTATAAAATATAAACAAATGGTCATCAGCCATAACTGTCTATCCAATAACCTACCTTTAATTAGCTGTTAATTACTAGTAGGCATCATACAAGAAATGGGTCTTGAGGAGTGATTTTCAAGGAGTATAGTGGCTTTACCTAGGCATCTAAGGAGTATGGTTCCACTTTTAGGGAGGACGGTGTAGAAGAAGGAACAAATGTGATTGGCAGGATGTTTCCACATGGATAGACAAGATTAGCCTCATTAGCAGAATAGAGTGGGCAGCAATATGGTGGCCAATAAGGTAAGAGAGGCGCGTGGATAAGTCAAGAGCTCTGGATGGCTTTGAAGGTGAGGACTTTGAACTTGATTCAGTGGGTCTGGGGGAGCCAGTGAAAGGATTCAGAGAGGGAAAATGAGAGGGAAAATGAAATGGTCAGAATCAGGGGTTCAGGAAGATAATTTTAGCCACGGCATTTGAATGGACTAGAGAGTGCAATGTGCATGTCAAAGGCCAGAGAGAAGGCTGAAGAAGTTATCACAGGAGAAGATAGGGGTCTGAACAATAATTTTGGCTCTTTGGATACTTAGAAATGTGGAGGAGAAAGCTTTAGGATATAGATACAGCTTGGATATGTGGGTGAAGAGCGAAGAGAAATCAGGTTTCCTCCCAGAGTATGAGCCCAAGCGATGGTAAAGATGGTGCTGTTATCACCATAAAAGGGAGATGAGGAGAGCGTGGTGGGGAGATGTGGCACCAGATCCCCAGCTGGTGTGGATCAGGATAGCCACATTGACCTCAGTAGAATGAGGCTGATTTACAGCACCTGAGGATTCAGCCCAAGGTGTTCAGTTTAGCTAAGGGAAGGAAAAGACAGAGACACACAGAGAGCTGAAATACAGGCTTCGACAGAGGGAGACAGGTCAGCCATGTAAAGACCAATTCCTGAGCAGTAGCGATGGGAATAGAAGCCACATGGAAGATTACTGAGAGCAAGAGTTTAAAGCATGAAGAGAAGGGAAACATGGACAGAGCCACTTTAAGCCACTGAATCCCAGATTTAGGAACCACCGTAGGCATTCACAAAACTCCTGCTGAGCACCTGTATAAGCCTGGAGGTGCTTATGCGTCACAGAGTACCCGCACACATAGGGTATGACTACACTAGCCGTCGGATTGGGGGTAGTGCTCGATCTATCGGGGATCGATGTATCATGTCTCGTCTAGACGCGCTACGTCAATCCCCAAATATGCTCCCTGTCAACTCCAGAACTCCACCAGGGCAAGAGGCAGAAGCAGAGTCAATGGGGTAGTGGAGGCCGTCAATCCCACGCCGCGAGGACATGAAGTAAGTCAATCTAAGTCGATCTAACGTATGTCAACTTCAGCTACACTATTCTCATAGCTGAAGTTGCGTATCTAGATCGATCCCCCCGCAGTGTAGACCAGGCCATAGTTACCTCAGTCCTGACGCCACCCAGCCTGTCTCACACTAAAGTCCCAGCTGGATCCTCAAATGAGGCTTTCCCTTGGCTATCGTGCTTGTGGGGCCCAGTCCAGCAGGTGTTCTCAGAGTATGCCCAGCTCCACACAAACCAGCCTCCCTTATAACCTTTAGCCTAGTGGGGTGGGGCTGGGGATGAAGGGTTGGGGTGCAGGAGCGTCCTCCGGACTGGGACTGAGGGGTTTGGAGGGAAGGATGGGGAATCAGGGCTGGGGCATGGGGCTGGGGCACGGGAGGGAATCGAGTGTAGGCTCCAGGCGGCACTTACCTCAAGCAGCTCCCAGGAGCAGCAGCATGTCCCCTCCTCCAGCTCCTACATGGAGGCATGACCAGGCAGCTCTGCCCACATGCACTGCCCCCCAGCTCCCTTTGGCCGTCGTTCCTGGCCAACGTTTGCTGCAGGGGCAGTGCTTGGGGCAGGGGCAGTGTGCGGAGGCTCTGTCTGCCCCTATGCATGGGAGCCGGGGGGGAGGGGGAGGACATGCTGCTTCTGGGAGCCACTTGGAGTGGGCAAGCCCATGACCTTGCTCCCCAGTGGGACAACAAGGACCAGATTAAAACATCTGGAGGGCCAGGTGTGGCCCCCAGGCCGTAGTTTGTCCACCCCGTGCACTAGGCCAAAGTAGGTGAGACCAACTCTGTCCAGTGGTTAGGGCACTCACCTGAGAAGTGGGCATCTCATGTTCACATCCTTTTTCAACAGGCAACAGGGGATTGAACAGGGGGTCTTACACATCCCAGCTGAGTACTCTGACCACTGGGCTAAAGGTTATAAAGGAGACATCCTCCTCTGGTCCTTTCATATGCAGTTAGGCATGTGCTACTGCCTTTCTTGAAAGAAACACCATAGGCCCGTGACTCCAGGGAAGTTTTCCCTGCTGTAAATCCCAAATGAAACTAGAACCAAACGCTCTGAGAAATGTGGGAGTTAGGACCCACTCTCCTTGGTGTCTGCTGTTGGCTCCCCACTCAGCATGCTGGCCTTTGTGTCTCCCATCCTTAGGCGCCCAGCTCTTCCTGTATTGTATAGGGAGCCTATGTGCCTAACTCAGGCTTTATGGATATCACTGGGTGGATTGGTGCCTAAACACTGAACGCTGCAATAGCTGAGTCCCTTGTGAATCTAGCCCTAGTTGTGGTCTTTATTTATAGTGCCTAAGAAAACACGAGGCATTGTACAAACACATGAGAAGATAAGGTCCCTGCCTTGAGCTAACAAGCACACAGACGACAAACAGATGAAAGATGGATGCATACAGAAAAATCCTATCCAGTTGCCTTCCTAAGCTAACCCTAAATGTCATGTGAGATATGACTGGATCACAGCACAGGGCAGCTAGTGACCTCTCCACTGGGTCACTTGAACTTGGACCTTCTAGCTCCAAAAGGAGACCTCCATTACTTGAGTTAAAGGACTAGATTTGTTAGCTGCGCCCAGTAGCAGGCAGCTATTTTTTGTGGCTTGGCCACAAAGCAGGCGACACAGACACATTGGGCCAGTGTGTTACATGAACTATTTCTATTTTTAATAAATATTTCCTGTCTCAGCACCATGCCTCTCACAGTCAGGCTCTGATCCTACAAGAATGCAGGAGCTAAGGGAGTTCTTACAGCTATGAAGAGATGGGAGAGTTAAGGCAAAGGGGCCCTATCAGTTTTGAGACTGAAGCATTACAATGAGAAAAGACAGAAGAGTCTCAAACATACCAACATTAAAAAAAAATCGACGTTGAGTTCCTGTGTGCTCTCACCGCCTTAGACTATCCCTTGTTATTTTTTTTGAATGGCACCCTTAAGAACAGGACCCAGGTGTTATGCTACAGAAGATAATATTCTGAGGGTAGCATCTGACCCCTCCGTGTGCTCCAAAGGCAATTGTGTTGGTAACTTTGCATTTGCCTGTGGGGCTCTCACATAATTAGGCTATTCATGAGCTGTGGGGGTTGCTTTCTACTTGTGAATGCCTTTTTTTTCCCTTTGACATATCTTTGATTCTTAGGAATTTATGCACTTTTTATTCACTTCAGAATCCAGTAATGTACAAATCTCTTTTTAAGATCTACACTATATGCATTCACCCCACGGGAAGCTTCCTTGTGCCCATATTTGTTTTTTGTGTGTAAATATGCACAGTAGCCTCGCTTGCTGCTCACACATGAGAAGGGCTCACAGTGAGGTGACTGACTATGAATCAAAATTAAAACCACCTATTTGCATTAAAGGTCACAGCTTTATTAGAATTCTTCATCCAAATATAATTAATTGCACACCAATTGGTGGAGTGGAGGAACGGAGGGACTCCATCAGTCTGATCCTGAGCTAACTTACAGCCATGACATGCCATTGATGTGAATGGAGTTACTTCCAAATTATAACAGAGATGAGCCTCAGCTCTCCTCTCCCAGCCTTGAGTAGATCAGGAAGGAAGAAGTTAAGATCCACTTTGATCTTGAGGAAAATGGACCCCGTTTTCTTTCTGGGGGTCTTCACTCATCCCATTTTCATGTGGGTCCTTTCTGTATACTTCTTGATGATGTCCTATCAATGTTCTCATTATAGGTAGGCTCTGTTTCTGTTGCAGCTACTTGGTATGAAAACACAATCACAGAGGGCACACATACTACTGAATAAAAGCAAGGAAGCAGGAAGGCAAGAGCAAAACGGTATAGATAGATAGGTTCAAGAGGTTATTGGAATGATTCAGTCATCTTTCCGAAAATGAAACTCTAACCCCCACTGAAGAGAGTATAAACAACAGCAAGTAAAAGATAAACTGAAAAACTAAGAGGAAATTTGAAGAACAAATGAGTAGAGCCATTGACATTTATGAGGAGAGATTTCAAATGAGCCTGCTTAAAGCAACCACTACATGATAGGACTTAGGAAGAACCTTTGTCTTTTGGGCCCATTAGTCCAAAATTGTCCATGACACGGAATCTTGCACCTTCCTCTGAAGCATCTGGAACTGGTCACTGCTGATGTACTAGATTGGCTAGACTGCACAACTCTGATACATTAAGGCAGTGCCTATGTTTCTGTGCCTGTGGACTGCAAAGCAGTTTATTAACATTAGGTTGCTCAGCCTCACACCATCTTTAGATATGAGGTAGTTATTATCATCTCCTTTAATATATGAGGAAACAGAGATTTAATAAGTTGCACAAAATCAAAGAGGAAGTCTGTGCCAGAGCTAGGAATAAAATCCATCTCTCTCGACTTCCAGGCCTCAACCTTCACGGATAAGAGCTGAATTTGGAAAGTTTCTCCTCAACACTACAACATTCAGCAGTCATCAGTACTGTAAGTTTATGAAGGGAAAATGTATATGCAGAATGCAGTTCCTGATGAACAATAATTTTTTTCCAGAATGTTACACATACATGCCTTAAAAAGGACTTTTTCACGACACTGCTTAATAAGCCCAACCCGTGCTTAATAAGGCCCAGATCCTTGAAGTTATCTAGGCACCCAGTCGAGTATGCGTCCACATTCCTGATGTTTGAAAATAAAAATGCACCAAAGAGCCACATGTACTGGTACAAATACAAAGTGAAGTGGTGGTAAGTTGGGACATTGTTCACATCATCTATTTATCAGTGGAAGAATTTAAAAAAAAAAAGTTGTGCTTTGGGAAAAAAAACCCATGTTGGTATACATTTTCATGTCAGTGCATGAAAAGAATATTCGTAAGACCATTATTTGTTAACAGGATCTGTGCAAATGTCTTTTATACATCACTTTCACACTGTTATTCCTTATTGTCTGTCTGACTTCATCTTGCTAACCACAGGGATCCTAAGTGATGCAATTCCCAAAGTTGAAAGCACATACTGTGTCTGCAACTCCTCAGAATGAGAGTTACTATCATGTGTAATGCCAAGTAAGCACTTTTCTTCCTTTAGTTTCTGTAAAAAAATTAAAAATAAAATAAGGTTCCCATTGTAACATTTTAAATGCAAGGAATATGTCAAAAGTCTCTCGAGAAACCAGGTTTCCTTTATGCCACAACAGTTAAGAAGCAAAACGTGTTTTCTTTCTTTCACTTTGTCAGAATACAGTGCTAACGTCTGAGGGTCAGGACCGGTGTCAAATAAACAACTTTACTGTTTTGAATTTTTTAAAGGTTGACGTTCCAGATAAAACAACTGCCATTTGCACACAATATGCCCTGGGATCACATGACATGATTGATGATAAGTCAAAACGAATTTTGTTTATTCAGCTTTAAAGTGAATGTGGTACTCAGAGTTTTCTGTGGTTTTGAATGTTATTAGACAAACAAGGTACACATAGGGGATGTGGGAAAGGTAAAGCTCTGTTTCACAAACAACATGCTTCCCTTCCCTACCATTGAGGCATTTGCAAGGAGCTTCATGGCAATAAGAATATGTCATGGTTATTATATTCCACTGGTTTGGGAGTTTAAGATCAAGTATTCACAAAGAGGTAGATTTTGAGCCACACCAGGGGCTTGGCTACACTCACACTTTATAGTGCTGCAACTGGGGTGTGAAAAAACACCCCCCTGAGCGCTGCAAGATACAGCTCTGTAAAGCGTCAGTGTAATCAGGGCAGCAGCGCTGGGAGCTCGGCTTCCAGCGCTGCACGCTACACCCGTAAGGGATGTGGTTTACATGCAGCGCTGGGAGAGCTCTCTCCCAGCGCTGCCGCTCTGACTACACTCACACTTCAAAGCGCTGCCGCGGCAGCGCTTTGAAATTCCAAATGTAGCCATACCCCAGGGAATAAGAACACCTTCTCGTGGCCCTACGTAGGGTACCTATGCCTAGGGTCTGAGCACACAGGAGTAAGTGGATGCCCAGTGCCCGGTTACTCAACCCAGGGGCAGAAAACTGGCACTCTCATTCCAATACACCAGTCAGTCCAGCTGCATCAAAGCAGAGGGTGTTATAATTTCGTGCTGGAACAGATACAAATTATTGCCCCTCCTCCCTTCAGAGCTGAGGGAGTCATGAGAGAATTGCACCACCTGAGCACAATGTCTCTCTGGGGTGGTGCAACTTAGGCTACGTCTACACTACAGGATAAATTCGAATTAGCTTAAACCGATTTTATAAAACAGATATTATAAAGTCGATTGTGCGCGTCCACACTAGGCACATTAATTCGGTGGTGTGCGTCCATGGTCCGAGGCTAGCGTCGATTTCTGGAGTAGTGCACTGTGGGTAGCTACTGTAAAATAATGAGGCCAATAATGTCGATTTGCGTCCACACTAACCCTAATCCAATATAGTAATATCGATTTTAGCGTTACTCCTCTCATTTTGTAGGAGTACAGAAATCGATTTAAAGAGCCCTTTAAATCGATATAAAGAGCAGTGTAGTGTGGACGGGTGCAGTGTTAAATTGATTTAACGCTGTTAAAATCGGTTTAACAGCGTAGTGTAGACCAGGCCTTATAGGCCACCTCATACGAAGCTGGGCCTAAAGTTACCATTTTATACTGAATTTATGTATTAACTGTTCACTAGTATCTATTTCTGCCCTGACCATGTACTCATCCCTTATACCAGGGACCATTTGGGATTTCTCCTTCTGTAACTGTAAATGCTTCACACTGGCTAATGCAATCAGCTGTTTTTATGTAAAACTGGCTTCTTCCATGCTTACTCAGGCTGAGTAGCACCTTACTCCAGGAAGATATTAAATAGATATAGGAATGATATAAAATGAAATGAACTCTGCTTTCCCTGCATGTGTAGGATGAAATTCTGAAGTCAATGGGAGTTTTGACACACTGCAGTGGGGCCAGGATATCACCCATAGATTTTTCATTGAAATTAATGGCATGTTTAGGTGTGCAGGATGTGTAGGCCTGCAACCTAATCAGAGAGAGAGAGAGAAAGCGAGAGAGAGAGCTATATTGTCATTGCATATTTGCATTTGTGTGAAAGAAATACAGTCAGAGTGGAGGATGGCAACTCATGGTATTTTCGATGTGATCATTTTATGGCTTTACTACTGAACTAACACAGCAACTAAAATATAAAGGGTATGACACTGGAATAGAACTCTTATTTCTTAGACAACATAAAGAGACTGAAAGTAGTTTGTTTTCTTTAAAATCCAACTTTCTTACCAATACATTTGAATTTGGAAAGTAAGAAACTCATTTTTTAAAGAGGAAATCCAAGAATTTTTTTATACAGTAACAGAGTTCAACTGAAAGGAACTATTGTTTTCAATTTTTCTTACAGGAAATATCATACCAAGTCATTGGGAAAATACAAATGAAGTCATTTTTTTTCTACAGACTCAAAGTTTCCCTTGAGTAATCTCAGTAATTTCCTAACACCACTATCATTTATCCTTGCCCTTCCTTAAGCATATTTTTAAAGAATTCTTACCATAGTCTCTTCCATTAAAGCTCTTTGTGTTATAATGAGACATTTGTTATAAACATTAATGCATATAATTAGATTTTAGGTTGAAACCTTATATCAGCAAACTTATATAGTAGGGCATCATAAATAGCAAACTACTGAAGAAATGATTAATATACTTTTTTAAATTAAATGTTTTTATAAAAAGTAGTGAATGCAATTTAAATAATAATAAAAAAGGTTGATGGCTAATTTCATATCACTTAGTGTATTGTAATTATATGATTACCTATAGAAACTCCATAGTATGGTATTTGAAAGATCAAAGTTAGTGAAAAGTCAGCATGTAATTAGTTTCTTGCTTTGGAGCATTAGGTAGAATTACTGCAAAGAGGCAAAACTATCATTTTATAGAGACCCTTAGGAGATTTATAATGATGGTAGACAAATATATGCATACAATATCAGTTGGCATGCTAAAATTTAATTTTAGTGAGGAAATGTGGTTGAAGGTGATCACAATACATGGGGATGTTCTTATTTTAATATTGGTGGATGTTATTATTAGAGAATCATATCAAAAGATATGTCACCAGGGAGAAAATATCATTTATAAATCACTAATGAGTAGCAAACAGTGTTAGCTTGGAGGTATAAGACATCTTTTCACAATGTGCATTTATGATCAAACACAAAAGATCAAGTTGTGGGTGGGGGGGAAGAACAGTAGATCTATATTTTATCCTTTAGTCCTCAACAACATTTTCTATGGTTAAATGGGGTTACACAATGGATAAATTGAATTTCACCCTCGTTATAAAGGCAAAAAAGAGATGCTCTCTCTTTTTCTGTCTAATATAAGGCTCTTGTACCTTGGCTCCAACAATGTTGTGTCCCACTAGGATAAATCTCATTATAACACTACCTTTTTAGGATGCTTTGTTCCCAAATATAATGTTACAAGGAAGGTAAGTAGTGCAATTAAAATTTGGAGGTCAATGGTAGCCTGGTGTTTTAGATGTTGAAGTGTTTTTTTTAAAATTTGTGATCATACCTAATGCAAGATACGTTATTGCTTTTCTGAACACAATCTATTCTGTTACAAAACTGTTCTGCCATCTGCTGTGTTGATTAAAGAACAGAGCTAGAGTGCCATAACTGTTATAGTTGAAATGTCATGCTCCTGCCACTACTGTAACTTTTTGCACAAAGCCCTTTATCCATCTGCATGTCATGAATAGATACAGTCTCAAAGGCCGTGAGACAAATTTCAGATTTAATCCACTTCTGCTCCCATGGAAGGCCAGGAGATTTGCCATTTGATTTCAATGGACATAAGATTGGGCCCATTATGTAACGTGTAAAGATAAGCCATAGTTTAAGGCCATATCCACAAGGATCACAGTATGACCTTTCAGAGCTTCATTTCCCATCCACCCATAGCATTACATTAATGCTATTTTTCTGCATGGAAGTCAAATACATAATCAGTACTTTGTGGATCACCATTTAAAGATCTCATCAGCTTGCATTTTATAAAGTGGTTTGAATGGAGAGTAGTTCATGTGGCAAACAAGCATAGAGGAAGAACTCTCATGGAAGAAGGCACAAAGACTAGAATAGGAGAAGTAAATACTGATAGGAGGTCCAGGTGAGCAGCATGGGAGAAGCCTAGTGATCAGAAAGAAAGAAGGAACTGAGAACAGAGATTAGACAAGATCATGACAGTGCAATGGTAGGAGAAGGAAGAGGAGGCAATCTGAAGGGATTCACATGATCAGGTAGCAGTAGCCAAAGATGGAGTTTACAGCCCATTTTAGATAATTTAGGGGAATGAGGTGAGAAGCAGGGAGGTCAGAAAAGAGGAGGTGGCTGCAAGCATTGAGGCAAAAAGAACACAGGCTTGGCCACATGGCCATTTAGTGCACAGCAAGCTGGTATGTAAGTTGACGTACGGAAAGAGCATGAGGGACCTTTTAGTGCATGGCAGCAGGGGCCACACAGCCAGCTAATGTGCAGCAGGCTGGTGAGCTCTAGATTTACACCCCAGCTTGTGGTGCACTAAGGACTAGATTCACAAAGGGTGTTAGCTGCTTAACTGCCACTTTCGGCACCTAAATCACAGAATCAGGCCCCCCATTGCAATTCCCAAACCCCCCCTTAGTTGCTTCCCAATCCTGCAGGTGTCTAAACTCACCCAGTTCCTAATTTTTTGTAGTAAAAGTTCACAGAGCATATATGTTTCTGCCTGTGAGCACGCACATGGCAGCCCCACACCAAACATCCAGATGTCTAAGCCCCAGAGCAATGCATGATGCAGGGAAAGATAGGTGTTCCTCCACGTAACTTGCTTGTGGGGACCTGATCTGATAAGCATGTTCAGAGCTCGCCTACTGGATCAGGCCCTGCATGAGAACTCACAGACAACAGCTGGAGAGTCCTCCCTCATAACTTTTAGCCCAGTAGTTAGGGTACTCACCTGGGTTGTGGGAGAGCCCTGGTTCAAGTCACCTCTGTCTGTGAGGGGGCACCAGGATTTGAACGGGGATCTGCAACCTCTCAACTGAGTGCCCTAGTGAGTGGGCTGTAGGATGTTCTAATATGTGGGTTCTCTCAGTCTCTCCTCTTCAAGCTGCTCCACTGTGGTTAAATAAGGAGAGTAATTGGGCCAGAGAGAGAGAACATGTGAATAACTCTATATGCGGCTGGTTAGGACACTCATGTGGGATCCAGTTCCCCCAACCTCCAGCTCCAATGACTGTTAAATTATTTATCCAAAGTGCAACAATTGAGACCGAAGGCGCCTCACCTCAGAATATCTCATGGCTAGAAGCTAAGAGTGAGGTCCTCCATCACCACCAAACACTGTAGGTGCCCAACCCCAACAGAGGGTTTCCTGCAGAGAATCCCAAGCAGTGGGCAGCATCTCCCTGTAGTCTGGGCTTAGGAATCAAACTCTCTGACAAGGGTGAGGCTTAGGACAGAACCCCCTCACCTTGGCATTTCCCACTGGCTGGTTTCGGCAGGGAGCCACCAACTGTGCTGGCATTTGTGAATCTTATTCTGAGGTGTCTGTATCGTCTCCATCCATTGAATAGTTGCTTACCTGCCACTTTAGACACCTACATCCCAGAATCAGGCCCCGCTGCAATTCACAACCCTCCTCACCACCACTACTTCACAAAAGCCTAGACTCCCAACTCAGGCATTGCAAATCCCAGTGATTTTCTAGTCACTGAGCATCACCACATCTAAGCTCCTGGTTGAAGCTCATGCTATTATACTGGTCTTTATATATCTATATATGGAGATATACCTATCTCATAGAGCTAGAAAGGACACCAAAAGGTCATTGAGTCCAGCTTCCTGCCTTCACTAGCAGAACCAAGTACTGATTTTGCCCCAGATGGCCCCCCTCAATGATTGAACTCTCAACTCTAGGTTTAGCAGGCCAAAGCACTCGCGTGCGTGCACTTGCACGTACACACGCACACACAAATTCTAAAGCAAAGGCAGGTAGTGTTTGTGGATGAGGAATGGGTCATTTTGTATGATTTCAGTTGTGCTCATTTGATTTAAACATCTTGCTCTTTATTCTCTCTTTCTCCCTTCAGAACTTCTTCCTTTCTTCATAATAGAATAAATTATCACTTGCTGTTACCGTATAACAAAACAAGTACATAGTTATCAAGGCTTCCAGAATTAAATGCCAGACTGTGCACTCGATCAGAGAGTAACATCACACATTTATTTTTCCTGATATTGACAAATAAAATATTATAAATTTTGCACATCTCAATATTTGTTTTTTACTTTATGTGGTGCGCTCATGACCTTCTTGGAAAATCTCTTCTGCGCATATTCACATAGGCACGTATTTCTAATATCTAGAAAGGAGACTTGTATACAGATCACTTACCCAGCTAGTGGCATCCAGCCTCAGCATAAGAACGGCCATACTGGGTCAGATCAATGATGCACGTATCCCAGTGGCTCTCAACCTTTTCAGACTACAGTACCCTTTTCTGGACTCTGATTTGTCTTGGGTACCCCAAGCTTCACCTCATTTAAAAACTACTTGCTTACAAAATCAGACATAAAAATACAAAACCTGTCACAGCACACTATTATTGACAAATTGCTTACTTTATCCTTTTTACCATATAATTATTAAAAAAATCAATTAAAATATAACTATTGTCCTTACATTTCAGTGTATAGTATGTACAACAGTATAAACAAGTGATCGTCTGTACGAAATTTTAGTCTGTACTGACTTTGCTAGTGCTTTTTATGTAGCCTGTTGTAAAACTAGGCAAATATCTAGATAAGTTGATGCCCCTTGGAAGACCTCTGCATACCCGCAAGGTACACATGCCCCTGGTTGAGAACCACTGATCTAGCCCAGTATCCTGTCTTCCAGTGGTGGCCAATGCCAGGTGCTTCAGAGGCAACGAACACATACACACCAGAATTGAGCACAATGAGTTTGCTCTCATAGTAAGCGAGATTCTTAAACTAAGATTAACCTTGAAGCTCCAAATGAGATAAAAACAAATAGAAATTTCTCCACAGGAACAAGAGCTTAATATAAAGGACAGTATTTCATAACTCACAAAACTTTAATTAAGAAAAAAGGCTGTCAGGATATAGTCTATCTTAGCAATCATACATTTAAATGTGTGTTCAAAGAAGTGCTCAGAAGGTACGTTATTAACTAAGTAGATCTGTGCATACAATTCCCTCGAAGCATTGGACATATCTCCCACACATTCCTATAATGAGCAACTCTCTGCCCATTATGACTTCCCCTATGCAGTATATGGGACAGTCTGATCCATGCCAAATGAAAGAGGTTTCAGATTGTTAACAGATCCATCAGCACACATGTACCACTGTACCACATATTGTGAGCACCAGTCACAAGTGGTGATAAAACGCTGGACTTTCTACAGCCCCCAAACCCCCAGGGCCGGCTTTAAGCCGATTGAATCGGGTCCCGCACTGAAGAAGGCCCCGCGCCTAAGGGGGCACTACTCAGGGGGCCTTCGGTGCTGCTGAAAACCCGGAGCGGATGCCCCACCACCAAGTATTCTAATCGGGCCCCACGGGTCATAAAGCTGGCCCTGCAAACCCCACTGAAGCTAAGAAGGTAGCTTTAGCTGTAGCACTATTAGGTCGTATGGCACACACCTGAGCATGGCTGATATTCCAGCCAGCAGAGGGCAGTGGTAACATACACACTAGCAGGTGTATTATAAGGTGTATGGTGAAAGCCAGAGTAAAGTTGGCATTCTTGTTTCTTTCCCTACATGGGGAGTTAGGGAAAGCATAAAGCAAAACCAAGCGGGCCGCTAATAAAATGTTACCCCCCCCCCGCACAATGTACCAGTGGAATGAAAGTTAAATGAATAGAACAGGCAGAGAACTACAGCAAAAGGGCAGCCATTGTGCAAGGACATTTTTAGGTCAATGGAACTCCACCTTCACCAGAGAAGAGGCCAGAGCTGATTGAAATTTCAAAATTTAGCCCCCCAAAATTGTGAAAAACGTTCACCTTTTTTGAACCAACTCTAGATCAGACATTTCCTCATCAAATAATTTGCAGAGGATCATCAAAGCAGGAAAAATGTTTGAGTACAATAATGCATATAACAACTTTGTACAGTAACAGAAAATGCTCTAATCAAAACACCTAAATAAAATGTGTCACTATCAGCAATATCAGTTAGGGCTTAGTGAGAGATTTGGTATTCAACGGCTGCCACCAGTTTAGCGAAGTCTGGCTCAATCAATGTCACTGCTGTCCCCATTCATTTGTGTGGGTCTCTCTCAGGCTGGTTGTGTCTTTGTTTTAAACTGCCATTTCTTTTCTTTTCGGGTAACAACTACTTCAATAGACCTGATGCTATGACTTGCTCACACTTGAGAGAGAGAGAAATTCATGCAGAGTTATGAGGAAATACAAGTTGAGCATCAGTGGGTTAGGAAATTTCATTAGATGAAAGCACCCGCTTTTTTCTTAACAGCATTTTTCAAAGCTTTCTCTTGCAATGCCTAACTGAGTTCCCTCTCTTGCCAAGTTAGCCCTGCTGTGAGTCTAAGTAGTGCAGCTGATTGCCTGTGCAGGAGTCAACCTGTAGTCTCACTTTGCAACAGCAACATTTGCCCACATAGAGATGCCCTAATTTCACTTTCTATTGAGCTTCAATACTAAAGGTTTACACTGCACTAGTGACAAGGCTTCTGAAAAGTGTTGGGGAATGGCAACAATTAGAAGTAATGCCTTTTACTGGAAACTTTCAGAAAAGGTCCAATATGTCCATTTAGCACTGCTGTGAAGCTAGCTTGATTATCTACCAGGGAAGTTTCCCCAGTGTACGGGAATCCATGGGTGGATCTAGTGTAGCGGCTCTGTACCACACATATGCTTTGCAATCCCCAGGATGGGGGCACATCTTCAGAAAAGAGGGTGTTGCCAATACACAGCTGAGTTCCACTAATGATCCCTGTATGCTGGAATGGCCTTTTGGAGTCATGGACAGCCAGGAGCAGCTTAGAATAGATTTATTGCAACATAGCTGAGTAGAGGGATAGCTCAGTGGTTTGCGCATTGGCCTGCTAAACCCAGGGTTATGAATTCAGTCCTTGAGGGAGCTATTTGGGGCAAAAATCTGTCTGGGGGGTTGAACTAGATGAACTCCTGCAACCCTGATATTCTATAAGTGGACATGGTGGGCCAGATTCTGCTCCACATTTCTGGGCACTTTACACTTTTCCAGCAACATAAAAGGAGCAGGAACTACCTTCTTGTAGGGGTTTCCTCACCTCAGCCCAGAACCAGAAAAGCAGATAATCTGGGCCAATTTGTTAAATGTTTCCATAAAACTCTTTTATTCCAACTCATCTTATTCAGGGAGTCACTCACAAGAAACTCCTCTTATGATGATGAGAAAATATGCTTTATATTTATTGAGTTCTCTGAGTGTATCTCTTGAGCTTAACAAAGAGAAGGTTAAGGGGTGACTTGATTACAGTCTGTACCATGGGTGGCAGGTATTATAGGCTGGGGGAGGCTGTGCCTCCCCAAACAGCCTAGCAGGGCCCCCTCCTGCAGTTCCCCCCAGAGCTCTGTCCTAGACCAGGCTGGCTGATGCTGCGGCCATGCTTCCCTCCCCATGCTCAGACCACAACACCCAGCACCTTGAGGCTGACGGTGCTGCATCCGTGCCACCCCGCTGCGCAGCGCTGGGGCCGGGGGCTATGGTGGGGGTGCTCTGGGCTCCTGCGGGAGAGGAGGGACAGAAGGTGAGGGGGGAAGGGGGCAGATGTGGAGGGGCTGGGGGGCTAACCTCCCCCAACTGCCGAGTCACCGGCCATGCATGGTCTGTAAGTATCTACATGGGGAACAAATATTTCATAATGGGCCCTTCAGTGTAGTCGAGAAAAGTCTAACACGATCCAGTTGTTGGAAGTTGTAGCTAGAAACATTCAGAATGGAAATAAGGAATCCATTTTTAATAGTGAGAGTAATTAGCCATTGGAACAATTTACCAAGGGTCGTGGTGGATTCCATCACTGGCAGTTTTTAAATCAAGATGGAACGTTTTTCTAAAAGCTCTGCTCTAGGAATTATATTAGGGGGAAGTCTATGGCCTATGTTATACAGGAGGTCAGACTAGATGACCATAATGGTCCCCTCTAGCCTTAGAATCTGTGAATTTATGAACCTAGGTGAGGCATATCCCATTGTGATAACTATAGTCTCATCTTACACTCTTATTTACGTATTATTAATTATTATTATTCCTGTAGACAGGGGCACCAGTTCAGACAAAATAAGAACTGACTCAGCCCTTTGCTTGTTTCTCAGACCTAACCCAAAGCAAATCTTTTCCGAGTTATGAAACATTTTTATTTCCATGCTCCTCAGCACTTCCTGGTTCCAGTTGAGAATGGAAACACAACTGCCCTAGCACTGTGAGAAAAATTATTCTTGACCTGGACCTGACCAGAAACAGGAAGTAATAGAAATCTCACAAAAAAAGCTTCTCCTGAGATTTCCAGCCAAAGGGGCATTTTCTAAACTTTCTCTTCCCTTGGTATAGCACCACTGATTCCATTTACACCAGTGTAACAGAGATCAGAATGTGGCCCTAATTATGTAGGTTCCTCTGCAGCTTTGCACAGAATTCAAACTTTTGTGTGTTTATCCAAACCAAACCTCCAAAGCTTTTGAGCTTCACCCATCACTAATTATTTGTGCTTTTTGGAAGTACACCAAGAAATTTGTTTATATGCATATACAATTAACCCCTTGTTTAACCAACCTGGGGACTAGGTTTTTGAAATGGAAACATATAGAATGATGTAGTATATATTTCACATAAAGCAAAAACAATATGTTTTTTTAAACTGTAGGCTATATTAATGCACACTGCACAAACCAACACATGGTTTCTACAAATACCAATGAGGTTTCTCTTCAAGGAAAAAGTAATGAAATGGAGCAGATCTCAATCCAACCACAGCAGCACCAGTCTTAGCATCCACCAGGGACATAATCAGAAATCACATACTCATTGCTGAGGAGCTATAATTAAACTAGATTTAATTTTAATGGAAATTCTTCCCAGAAAAAAAAATATCCCACTACCTCTAATGTTGTTCTAGCTCTCAAATCTCTTATGGAAACAATTACAGAATTCATGTGTTTTGCAGGCTTAAATATTTTCAAAACAAATAGAATAGCTTTAAAATAAAATTAATAAATATCTTACATTTATGCTGAAAAGTTGCTCATGCCAAGGTTCTGTGGGTTCAACAGCATCAGCTGCTTCCTGCAGCCTAGTGCCTCCACCCAACACATGTTTTAAATAATAATCAAGTTAAGCTCAGCCCTTGCAATTATATTTTTGTCCTAATACTGTTGTATAGAAATGGTTCTTTTACCTTACTTTTATCTCCCAACTTTATGTCAGAGAGTACTGGTCCTATCTAGGGATGTGAAACCCTGATAACTTTAAGAGGATTAATACAAAGGAAATGTGCTTTATTCATTTGGATTTGTTTTACTAGTACCCTGGAATTTGATTAGGATTGGAAAGCAGACAATATTGTTTGTCAAGTAGAGAGAAAGTAACACCAAACGGTAAATTGAATGCATTGTCTCTATTATTTGTTAAATAGTTAAGGTAGGTATTCTCCTAAGCACGTCTTGCTAGACTTATAGTGTTCTTTGCAAACTAAGGGTACACTTGATCATTTATAACAGAAAACTAAGAAAGATTTCCCAGTGCAAACATATGAAGCCAAGTTTTCTTCTGTTACACAGAATTTAGTAAAATTAATCCATATTTACACTAGTGTAAATCCAAGGGATTTGGTCTCTTGAAATTAGCAGATCTAAAGTATACGAACCTTACTTAATTTACACATGTAGAATAAGCTTTTCAAAAGTAGTTGGCACTGGTCTAATGTTGCTCCCATTGAAGTAATGAAGTTACCCATTGACTTGGCTGTGAGCACAGTTAGACCAATGCTGAGTCAGCCAGCATTCCTCTAGGTTTCCTTTTTATCCCCTCCATCCAGTGGATTTTATCTTACCATCCACAGTACAGGAGCCTCTGTTTAGCCAAGGAACAGTCTCAGACATGGGGCAGTGGCAGTAAAAGCTTCCCCACATGGTCTAGGTAATATTTAGTCCTGCCATGAGTGGAGGGGACTGGGCTCTTGAGGTCCCTTCCAGTCCTACGATTCTGTGAGTACTCAAGAAATGTTCCAAGAGAGCCTGCCCTAGCCCTGTCCTAACCTCACATATTGGGGTAAGCGGCTAGTTGAGTCACAATATCTTTTCTCTGTTGAGACTGCCAATAAAGGGTCTCAATACCTCCTGCAGTGACAGTTTCTGAGATGTGGAGCCCTTCCTGCTGCAAATGGGACTCCTAAACTCATTTCAGATAGGCCACCAAGGGCCTGCTTTTGAGATGGGCTGAGCACTTCCTATGGAAATCCCAAAATAACCAATAGACCTTAAGAAAGTATCGGCCCCAAGTCATCAAAGCACTTAAGCACATACTTAGAGTTCCATTATCGTCAGTGGGACCTATTATTGTTTCTATTTATTATTTGTATTGTAGTAGTGTCCAGGAGCCCAGTCATCAGCCAGGACCCCATTTTAGTAGGCATTGTATAAAGCACATGCTTTAGTGCTCTGTTGAACAAGAACTGATTTAAACACATGCTTAAAGTAAAGCACATGCTTAAGAGCTTTGCTGCAATGGTGCCACAGTCCCTAGTGACTTGGGCTGGATTTGAGCCATATTGTTACACATTAAGGAGCCCTGGAAAGACAGTTTATAAATATTTAGCATAAAATAAAATGTAGTGCAACTAGCCAAGCCCCAGACAAGTTTCCTTTGCCAAATTTCTTTATTAATGGGAGGCTAGTAAACAGTGGTGAATAATGCACTCACAAAATCCAGCTGTGAATAAGTGATTCGTTACTATATAGGCAAAAGAGAGTTTTTTATGTTTGCGTGCTCCACCTGCACTGTCTCCAGCATATAACATGACGAAGTTTGCTCTTGAGCAAAGTTCTCATTAGAGACCCAATTTGGTCCCACTGCACAGAATCATGCTTGGACAACACAATAAAGACGCGGCAGTGCCATAAGATACATAAACTATTTTTCACACACTAAAATCACCGCTCCCTTTTACCGCATTTACCTTGGCGTAAGACATCAATGACTGCATTTATTTCTGATTTACACCAGTGTGAACTGAGGACAATTAGCCTTTGTGATGTGCGATCTGTGTGCCCAGTGTATAGACCATCTATCAGTAGCCCCCTCACACCAATCTGTTTATTACACTTATTGTGCATTCTTAGGAGGCAAAGCCACACACACAATGGATAAAGTTTGTCATGACTGTAGGAGACATACATTTGAACAGGGGGTTGCTGTGAGCTGTAATAAAGGGAGTTTACTTAGAATATCTTGTGGCCGTTCACTTCCCGTTTACTAATATATTATTAACGACACGACAGTTAGGAATTAGTCAACAGTTCCATTACAAACCCTGTAATTCAGGGAATTATCAACAGGATGCACAGAGTCACTCCAGGATGAAATTTGATATAGAAATGAAAAAGTTTGAGAGATGATATTTTTGTTACAGTTGGTGATTTTTTAATGACATTTGGTGACTTTTAAAGGTGCTTTTGCTTTATAATGAGGTTTACAATGAATGCCCTGAGTATCAGAATGGGCTGCTTTCATATGATACTTCTCAAAAGACTGCTGGGATTTAAGGCTGAGAATTTGCACAAGGTTGTGATTCAGAATGTGGCTGCTTAGCCCTCGTCCAGACTAACCCGCGGCATCGGCGGGTTAGAATCGATTGCTCGGGGATCGATATATCGCGTCTAGTCTGGACGCGGTGTATCGATCCCCGAGCGCGCTTACATCGATTCCGGAACTCCATCAATCCGAACGGAGTTCCGGAATCGACACGGAGAGCCGCGGACATCGATGCGGCGCCGTCCAGACTGGTGAGTACCTCGATTTTAGAAATTCGACTTCAGCTACGTTATTCTCGTAGCTGAAGTTGCGTATCTAAAATCGATTTTAATTCCTAGTCTGGACGTGGCCTTAGTTGGAACTACAGCTTTTTCAAAAAGTTGAATGTGCAGACTTAGAGAGCACAATCTTCCCTCACGATATGAAGGTGTTTTGAGAACTAGATGAACATCTGTCAGGGATGGTCTAGCTATACTTGGTCCTCCCTCAATGCCGGGAGAATCACTAGACAACCACTGAAGGTCCCTTCCAGCCCTACATTCCTATAATTCTATGAGTCTATATCCAACTCCTCCTCTGTGGCCACAGTTGTCCCCCACCAACTGAACTACTGAGGTTCTGCTGCATAGTAGATGGCTCGCTGTCGGGGGACCACAGAGGAAGAGTATAAGCATATAAGGGAATGGAAGCTGGTTGGTTTGTTAGAGCAACAGGACCAGAGGTTTTACCATTGTGTGGATCCTCCAGTCCTCTTCCTGAAACAGGGACTTGTGCATGTACGTGAGCATCGATAGGCTGAAATGGACTCCAAGGTGTGGCTGTCAAGCCTTTCTGAGGGCACATGGGCAAGATCTCTCTCTTTTTTTTAATCCTCACATATTTCTCCAGCATTTATGCTGGGTTTTTCCCAGCTGAGCTGGGAATTTGTCTTTTTTGCATAGTCCAGACCACAGAACTTACTGTATACCACATTGTCTCCTTGTTTTTGCTTGTTTGTGGTACGGTTTATCAAAACTCGGCCTCTGCCAAACATGATCGGTGCTTAAGCAAGCAGTGAAGTCAGTAGCTTCCAATGGTCAGTTTTTCTTTACCCATTCTACCATTTATTGGTACACATACAGAGCATGCTCCCAGAGGAGTTACTCATGTCACCTCCAGGATATTTTGCTCTTTTAGAACTGAGTTCTTTCACATGGAATAATTTGTGTCTATGTGTTTGTATAGAAGTTCAGCTTGCATAGATGTAATCCAGGCTGTATCAGGTTTTCTGGGAAATCTCTGTAGGCCAGAGAGGGACAATGAGCAGCCTTGCTCCAGGGCCCACCTAACCATCATTCCTCCCCATGGCTCACCCAATCTCTGCTCTGCCACCCCACACGTGTGGAAAGAGTCTGGACCATGTGGAGAGAAGGGGCCATAGTGGATTCTGACACCCATCCAAATTGGCAGGTAGAGATCTGCACTCTGGGTGATATCCTGGTGTCACTGACATCAGTGGCAGAACTCCCACTGACTTCAAGGGGAGCCAGGGTTTCACCCATGATGTGCAGACTGTGGGGCAGGAGGACAACTCAGGACACTCTTTGTGCCTAATTCTCAAGACTTGTTAAATGCCACTTGGAGCAGGAACTGGGTGGGGTGGAGAATATGGCTGCACACCACCTTTGAATACCACCAAAATCTGGGTTCAACCCTGGGCACCAAATGGAGCCATCGCAGGGCTATTCTGTCTTTGTTCAGTTGGTACTGCTATTCCACCAGCCAGAGGTCACCACGGTGCAGAGGAGCTCTGGACATGACCCTTTGCCTTTCTGGTTTCATAACATTGTACACCCACTTCACAGTTAAACGATCGCTCATGGTGCAATGCAGCGAGGACACAGTAATACATAATAACAAACAAAAAATAATAATTAATAAAGATTTTTTTTCTCACATGAAGATCCACGTTCCTAAGGGGAAAATACACAAATCTAAGGACAGAAACAATCCATTGATTCTTAGCAAAGCTCTGACTTGCTCATTCTTCTGTAAAGCCATTGACTCCCAGTTTCTCCTCCCATAACAATCTAATGCATAACAAAGATAGGGCTTCCCCTGAAAACCTTTTGTTTTCCAAAAATATGAGGAATTTCCAGAGAGATCCCCCAGTCTGATTGGCTATCTGATTCCAACCTGGGCTAAATAAAACCTCTGGATTTCCACACTGCCCAATATTTGTGGTGACACAAAGGATCAGCTCAAAATGTCAGCACGTTTTCAGCATGTTTTAGAAATATGTCAGCATTTCCCAGGCCTTTTGGTGAAATTCTGCAGATAGTTTGGAGTCATTTTGTAAAAATCTTCCATTTTTGCTAGGTCACAAAATACCATCCCATGAAGCCTCATTACCTTTCTTACCTTTTTATGAGCTTGGAAAGATTGTTAAATCAGATTAGATTCCTTTGAATGACAAACAATTGGCTAAGCTTTAATTATAAATAAAGAAAACCTAAATTGTCCATTTCAGCCCAAATTCAGGGCAAGTCCCTTTATGTTCACACTGTTTGCAGGATGAGGGGTTAAGATTGTGTGTTTATATACAGAGTAGTAAGGAGATTGTCCTACCCATTCAGAGCTCATTTTCAACACTTCCCCTAGCACACGGCTAGTTTACAAGTCTTCTCAAAATTACTAATCCACTGAGATTTTTCTAGCAGGTACCCAATGCCTAAGAGAACATTTTAAAAAATCTTCCTCACTCTAGTCACTAATAAGATACAGCAAAATGCTGCAGACATACATTACCAAGTCCAAAGGCCTGTATTGGGTATATGTACACACAAATGGCCAGTTGGATGCATAATTGAATAGACGAACAAGTCTGTTTTGCATGCCCAGCTATGGTAATTCAAATGTAAAACAGGTATACCATTGCGATTATAGTTTTTAAGTGTAATCCCCATTTATAAAGTGAGGCCCTGTATATAGCAATATTTTTTTTCCAGGACAAGACCTATGTACCACTTAAATTCCACTCAAGTCTTCAGAGAAAAAGCTTAAGTGGCACAAAGACCTTTTGCTGGCACTCAGCCCAGGGCTAAATGGCACCCTTAAAAATATGCATGTGTGAAGTCTTTTGTCCAAATTGGAGCCAATTGTATTTTATTTATAGCACTCAGCCACAGATGGCCTTATCCAAAGCCCACTGAACTCTTTCTAATGTCTTCAGCCGTCTTTGAATCAGGCCCTCATTGAGCAAAGGTTTTATTAATTATTTTTAATGGAGTAAGTGCCTCTCATAAACATGTGAACAGATTAGGAGATCGGAGAGGCTCTAAACTCTTAGTGCTTATATAACAGTACGTTCAAAGTTGAGGAATTATTTTAATGGCACAGCAATTAAAATATTTAGTTCATGTAATCTCTGATTTCACATTTTCAAACATGAGAAATAAAGTAATGCATCAATTGTGATGATGACATTTTCCAAAGTTTGTAATGATGTTTCTCTCTGACATTACTGGTATATGCAAATAAGTACCTTTTTTTTCTTTTTGATACAATTTCATTATTTGTATTGCTACTAGTGGTTCACCAATAAAGGCGAACATCATATTAGGATTCATGACAGTTTTCACATTGTATTATCAATATGTGGAAATAATTGTCTGCTCGGAGATTAAATTACATTATTGTGTATCTTTTTCATGCCTAATAAATAATGATGGATGGCTTTTATTTTCATCACCACCTGCAACCATTTAGTCACCCCTTGATTGTTGAAGATAAAATAATAAAAGGCAAGTGTTATGTTGCAAGCAAAAGAATGCAGTCAAAACAGTTGTATGTCTGCCTTTTTCTAGTCCCTAAAGAGCGATAGATGGTGGTCTGTGAAAGATAGCGACCTGTAAACTGTTCACATAAATTGAGCAAGGGGGGAAAACTGGAAACATTTTTTCTAGTGGAACAATAATTATTTCTTAGTGCATGATTCATAATCTGAAAATTAGTTTTTTGTTCTGACGTGCAAATCAGTTACATGGAATCGGAATGCAAAGCAGAGACATATCTAAGTGTTTAGCCCTTTTTAAATAGAAATGAAAATACTCTGTAAATTGTAGAAAGTTTAAAATGCATGCTAGATAATTTTGAAATCCAGAGAAATAAAACCATGCAAAATAAAAAGCACACTCTAACTCATTTTTCCCCCCAGTTGTAAGGCTTACTAGTAAAAATAGACATTAGGCATTTTGGGACTGCTGAATGGTCAAGTTCTTTGCCAGTATTTACATGCTTATGTATGGTATATGGCTTATTTCACTTTTACACACTATTGCCTTTCCTACTAGAGGTGGTTTTGCCTGGCAATTGTTACAGCTCCTACAATTCATACAGATCCCCAAACTCTTTTTAATCTCACAACAAATGGCTTTGACATTTTTAAATTAAAGCTTACATGTCACAAGCGTTTAATCAAATTCATCCTCCTCAGCTCTTTCGACCATTATCGTATTTTGCAATGTTTATGTAGTTTTATATGGAATGCCATAAGAGCCTTGCTAACAAATAATAAGGCAACATTTAGAATGGAAAGTTATCACTGGATAATTTCATTAGCAGCGAGTGTATCAAAACAAGCTGAAGACAAATTCTTCCTCTTTCTTTTTAAAAAAATATTCAGTTATGAGTCAAAGGTTTCTTCTTTGTGTGCAGTTTCACATGCTTGGCTCTATTATCTTTAAATCACAAGATGACAATCTTCTCAGGCATGCCAGAGAGTCAACCAAAATCCAACGGTAATAGATAATCCTATCAAATGTCAAGTTACTGAGGAGAAATGGTTTGAAAAATAGGCCAACAGTCCATTATTTGATTTACCTCAAGAGGATGTTCACATTTCCATAGTTTATCTTCAACAGAGTACACTTTTTATGTTTTGCCAAATTGTTTAAAAGCATTTGTTTAAAAATATAGAACTACTTTTCTTGTATACGAGGTATTTTAAAAAAATTACTACAAATTTCCCTAGATAAGTAGCAGGTGGTGTTTAAAATAAATATATTTTTCCGTATTGTGAAAATTACAGGCAGCAGTGTAACACCCCCCAAAAAATGTTTACTGACCTGAATTTATAGGAGAAATTTTAAACAATTTATTACACTAAAAGCTGCTTATCAAGATTTCTTCAGGTCTCCCCAAGGCTCTGAAGAGCTCTGAGTTTCAGCAGCATTTTAACCTAGTGGCACGTCTGATAAATACACTATATTGTATAAGCAGACTATCACTTGACCTGTGGAAATAACTCTACCTCTGAAAGCTACCCCAACAAATCATAAACATGGACCTATAGGGCATCGCTGAGCACTGATGTGCTGGAATTGTCTTCTTGGTATAGTGCCATGCATTTTGAAGAAACCAGGGCTTAGCCCCTGCTACACAACTCCCCAAATTAGAATGCACTCAGCAGTGCTGTGCTAAAAGTCCCAAGAAATTGTGACTGTGCCTGGATGCAGAAACAAAGCCAGCCGGAAAAAGCTATTGGTCTGCCTTATTGGTTAACAGGAAGTTCCAGCCTGACATCCTCCAGAGACTTCTTGCACTTTCTCCAGTCTGTTCCCATTTTGTGAAGCCAAAGCATCTTTGACACCACCTACATAAAACAAAGAAAGAGGGGAAATAATGTGCAGAAACTGCAGCCACCATGAAAACATTCCCCTTAATCACAACAAATCATTGCAAAGCACTGGACATTTTTACTCTGATCTTCTTCGGATGTTATTTTGTCACAATAACAGCTAATTTATCCTGGCTGTTACTTTTCATACATAGGGGTTTTAACTTAAAAGCCATAATGTGAGTTTGCTCGCTCTCTCTCTCTACATGGACAGAGTAAGAGTAGAGTAACATACCAAGCAGCCATGTAGCTGTAAAGTTCAAAAACTTGCCTTGCTTGCAGACAGCAAAAGGAGTCACATGATTTTGGTTTTTAGTGCCCCATCAAAAAATTAGTTAACCTTAGAGTGTTAAAAATAAACAGTATATAGGAGGGATAAGGGAGATGCAAGAGAGAACATAGGGAGGAAATCAGATCAGTAACCTAGATGTCTGTATACTAATGAGAGAAGTACAGGGAATAAGCAGGAAGAACTCGAAATGCTAGTAAATAAACACAGCTGGCATAGTTGGCAGCACAGAGACTTGTTGGGATAATACACATAACTGGAATATTGGTATAGAAAGGTACATCAGGCTCAGGAAGCACAGGCGGCGGGGAAAGGGAGGACGTGTTGCCTTATATATTAAAAATGTATACACTTGTACCCAGGTTGAGATAGAAATAGGAGACAGACTTGTTGAAAGTCTCTGGGTAAGGATAAAAGGGGTGAAAAACAAGGGTGATGTCATGGTAAGGGTCTATTATAGACCACCTAACCAGGAAAAAGAAGTGGATTAGGCTTTTTTTAAACAACATACAAAATCATCCAAAGCACAGGACTTGGTGGTGATGGGGGACTTCAACTACTCAGACATCTGTTGGGAACATAACACAGCAGGGCACAGATTATCCAACAAGTTCTTGGAATGCATTGGAGACAATTTTTTATTTCAGAAGGTGGAGAAAACTACTAGGGGAGTGGCTGTTCTAGATTTGATTTTGACAAATAGGGAGGAACTGGTTGAGAATTTGAAAGAGGAAGGCAGTTTGGGTGAAAGTGATCATGAAATTGTAGAGTTCATGATTCTAAGAAATGGGAAGAGGGAAAACAGCACAATAAAGATAATGGATTTCAAGAAGGCAGACTTTACCAAACTCAGGGAGTTGGTAGGTAAGATCCCATGGAAACCAAGTCTAAGGGGAAAAACAGTTCAAGAGAGTTTGCAGTTTTTCAAAGAAACATTATTAAGACCACAGGAGCAAACTATCTCACTGCATAGGAAAGAATGGAAGTATGGCAAGAGACCACCCTGGCTTGACCAGGAGATCTTCAATGATCTGAAACTCAAAAAAGTGTCATACAAAAAGTGGAAACTAGGCCAAATTACAAAGGATGAAAATAAACAAACACCAGAAGTATGTAAGGGGAAAATTAGAAGTCAAGGCACAAAACGAGATCAAACTAGCTAGAGCAATAAGGGATAACAAGAAAACATTCTACAAATACCTTAGAAGGAAGTGGAAGACCAAAGACATGGTAGGCCTTTTACTCAATGGGGAGAGGGGGAACAATAACAGAAAATGTGGAAATGGCAGAAGTGCTAAATAACGTTTTTGTTTCAGTTTTCACCAAAAAGGTTAGTAGTGACTGAACAGCTAACGTAGTGAATACCAGTAAAAATTAGGTAGGAACCAAGGCAAAAATAGGGAAAAAACACGTTACAAATTACTTAGACAAGTTAGATGCCTTCATGTCACCAGAGTCTGATGAAATATATCCTAGGGTACACTATCATTCTGGGATGTATTAGCAGGAGAGTTGTAAGCAAGACACAAGATGTAATTCTTCCACTTTACTCCATGCTGATTAGGCCTCAGCTGTAGTATGGTATCCAGTTTTGGGCACCACATTTCAGGAAAGATGTGGACATATTGGAGAAAGTCCAAAGAGCAACAAAAATGATTAAAGGTCTAGAAAACATGACTCATGAGGGAAAATTGAAAAAAATAGGTTTGTTTAGTCTGAAGAAAAGACTGAAAGGGAACATGATAACCGTTTTCAAGTACATAAAAGATTGTTACAAGGTGGAGGGAGAAAAATGGTTCTCCTAACCTTTGAGTATAGGACAAGAAGCAATGGGCTTAAATTGCAGCAAGAGAGGTTAAGGTTGGACTTTAGGAAAAGCTTCCTGTCACGGTGGTTAAGCACTGGAATAAATTGCTTAGGGAGGTTATGGAATCTCCATCATTGGAGATTTTTAAGAGCACGTCAGACAAACACCTGCCAGGAATGCAGGGGACTGGACTTGATGATCTCTCGAGGTCTCTTCCAGTTCTATGACTCTATTATTCTAATATCCAGTTTCAGGATGCTGCCAGAGCCAGTCACTGTCTTTCAGATATGTCTGCTACATTCAAGACTTCATCAATAGACGGATAATTTTAGGACTCCGCTCATTATCACCCAGCTGTTGACGGAGCTGTAAATACTCCAGCCCATTGTAGTTTCTAGCCTGTTGCCATTCATTCTTCTCTCTTAGTTGATGTGCCCTGGCATTTGAAATCAAGAAGATTTGTTTTAGATTCACAGCAGTCGCTTCAGTTTAAAAGCCAGTTCTGAGCTCCAGAACACACAGTTACAGAAAGAAAAGCAAAAACTTTTGGCTTGAATTCTGCAGAGAAGGTGGGGCTTGAAGCATAGGACAACATGAGATGTAGGCGATGTATTTTTAGCTTCAAAATTAGGCCTCGACATTAGCCTTTGCAGTATGTAGAATATATACAAACATACAATAAACAGAAAGAGAAGGAAACACTAATGGGGGTGGGTATCCCACAGGTAAGACTACACCCAGACCTGAGGAAGAGCTCTGTATAAGTCAAAAGCTTGTCTCTCTCACCAACAGAAGTTGGTCCAATAAAAGATATTACCTCACCCACCTTGTCTCACTAATAGAGTCATATACATTTACACCTGTGCTGGTCTCTATACAATGCCAGCACATTCTGATTTGATAATGTTTTATAACCCTTTTGCACACAGGCTATGCAAGGAGTAAGTTCATGGAGAATCAGGGCTGGTATATTTAATAGTCCAAATGATGGCCCAATACTGTCATTATTAACCACTCAGAAAGGAGACTACAAAGGTGGGTTTAAGCCACCTTTGCTCTCCCCCGATCCTGAGGCTGTTCTGCAGGGAGCTTGAACACTGCTCTAACTTATGCCAGATGAAACAACCCCGTACTAATTATAACCCCTGCAGTGCAGGGAGGAGGCTAGTAGGAGCCACTCCTGCAGCTCTGTGACACAGGAGGCTCCCTATTTCAGGGGCTGAACTAGGCTATTTGTTCATAACTCAAAAGTTACTGGTAACAATTTGACACAGTGACCAAAACCTACATAGACCAGGCAGTGGTTTTGCAGGCTGGCAGTTCAGTGCATTGACAAGAGCTGCGTAGGAAGGCTTAGGCAGCACCCACTCACAATGAGGCAAAGTAATCCCTGGGGTAACAGTATTTAATTGCGTAGATCCACCAGGATTAACCTGAAGTTATGTCTCTAGCCAGTGTTGTCAGCTCTCTAATTACATGACCAACAAACGTGCCAACACTCTGGAGGGACTTTTTTTAAATTATTTTTTAGCAAAGACTTGAAATCATTGTTCCCTGGCTTAGAAAAAGAGCTCAGTGATGGAAATATTATCTGACAACTAAATATGAGATTCCCTCACTTCACTTGCAAAAAGGTATAATAGTTAGGAGGTGAAATAAGTGACAGTAGCAGCAGAATTGTCACAAAACAGAGTTCTCTCATTTTAACAGAGCATGCGCAGTGCAAATCAAACAAGAGAAGCCAGCGATCAGCTATTCACCAGTACTACAATTTTGGAGCTCCAGTTCCCCTAGCAAGCAAGAGAGCTAAGGATTTTACGTAATGCAGCATGACAGAAGAATGAACAAGACAGTGGTCTGTGTGTGTTAAAGATATGTGCCTGCATTCTCCAGTAAAATAACTGCATCTTAGCTTTCAAGTGTTAAAATCAAATTTAGGTGGCACATGATATTAACTTTCACCTTCAGATAAAGTTCAGATACCTGGCAATGTCTATATCAGCCACGTCGCTTACCAAGCCAGTCAATCCAGTGAGTAGTTTGTAAGATTTATGGTTCCATGTTACTGCAGTGCCAAGCGGATGTCTCCAAAGAAGACAGAATACGGCTCGGAGATGATGTGGCTGGGGGTAAACTGATTCTGCAAGTTTTAATTAAAATGGCCAACATCCACATTTTGTTTTCTTTATAAATATTTACAGTGTCAGTAGCCAATCTAAATGTTTCGCCAGAAAAGTACACACTGTACTTCATTTCTTTATTACAGAGTGCTGCAGAAAACATGCTAGCTAGAGCCAGCTGATACGCTCTCCATTCGTGTCAAGGGCAAACTAGTTCAAATTGTACATGATCTTAATTTCACTTTAAAACTTTGGGGGTTTACACTTGTTTTAAAGTTTCATGGACAATCTCTGGTCACCATCATAGATATGCACCTCTCCTCCCTCAGTCAATGAACAGGCATAGCTCAGAGAGCAGATGAGATTAACATCTAGGGCTGGCCAGAAAACAAGAATTCTGTTTCACACAAAAAAAAAAAAAAAAGAAAAAGGTTTTGGAATTTGTTTTTATTGCTCATTGGAACAAAAGCGAGACCTTTTAAATTATTTTGTGGAAAAAACTGAGGAAAACCCTTCCCAAATAGCCCAGTGTTAGATCATTCACCTTGGATGTGGTAAACCAGTCTCTGCACTATTTAATTTGGAGCAGATTCAGTCTCAGCTGTTGCTCTTTGTATAAATGATTAGGCCAGAATGAGACTATTTCTATAGCCTCATGGCTAGTGTGCTGTGGGAAACACTGAATTAGGAAGAATAGAGACCTGAACCTGATTTTCCAACAAGTGCCCTAGCCACTAGGCTACTGGTTATTCTGGTCTCACTCGCTCTTTCTCTGATGACAAATTCCATCTGGGACCTGAGAAAGTCTCCCAAAGAAGATTTTGTCAAAATTCGTAAGTTCCTGCAAAAAGTTTCTGTTTCAATTTTCTAACAAAAAATGTTTCACCAGAGAGATTCCAACTAGCTCAATTCCAACACAAGGATTGCAGCTGCACCCTAGAGGCACTATTGCACAAAAGTACATTCCCTTGCATAAATATTTTCCTAACAGTGATCTAATCCACTTCACTTTTTAGTTTGGTATTTTTCTCTTCACATGTTTTTGGTTAGAAGTGACAATGGACTCTTTAAATACTGGGCCACAAGTTACTGAGCATGCAAGCCCCGCCAGGAGAGTCAAGGAAACTGTTCTAGCAGCCTGGTAGTAACAGGGTGGACCTAAAGAACCAGTTTTCCAGTGATTCATTGTCATAGTATGGGCTTTCTCGCTTGTTGTTTGGGAAAGCGTATTTGGACTGTGTCTCTCTCTTACACCAGGAAAGAAATAAATGCATCAAGGCATTCTCATAATTAGAAATTTTGGTGGCCTACTTTCTGGGAGCCCTCATCCAGCCAGCATGTCAGCTAGGTCACCATTTGGGCCACCTCAAAGCCAGGAAGGCTGATTTCACAGCAGTCATTAGCTATGTGCTAGCCAAGGGCTCCTACGGATTGGACTACAGTTGTAATATGAGCCCTGAGAGACCTGTTTGTGGAGGCCCTTAGCTGACATAAAGATAATGCAAAGAAACCAGTCCTCTTGCCTTTGGCTGCTTTGTCAAACTGCCATAGAGACCGTAAGGCTGACTCCTCAGCTATCTCAGCATATGCCAGCCAAGGCCCCACTCCATTTGTTTCTCAAGGCTAAAGCAGCAACAACAAACCAATTCAGTTTGACAGAGTAGTTAAATAAGTGGCACAGATTTTACATGTCACTCCCAATGTGCTTGATCTCAAATGACTGCAGAAAAAGTTCAGCATCATGTAATGGCAGTATTTTTAGTATCCTTCATAGCATGTGCTAACTAATCTCACTTTTCTGTCTGTTTACATTGGCTAGAGCCTAGAATTGAAAGACCCAAACCACACACCAAACTACTGCTACATATCAGCAATACATTAACCGAAGTGAGGTCTTCCTCGAGACCTTAAATATAACCCAGCATCCGAACTCTGATACACAACAGTGGCAAACATTGAGCTTATTACTTTTCAGTACTCTTATGAAATATCCTTTTATACAGAAGGAAATCTTGCAAACTTTTTCCCATACCAATGATCTAGCAATACATTTGGGAGTAGTTGAAAAAAATAACAAAACCCCAAAATTGTCAGTATGATTTCCTTATATTGTTATAGCATGTCAAACAGTGCTTTTCTTTTTTATTACTTAACTTATCTGATCCCCATTTCTTTGTTATCTAGCACCTCACAATTGTTATGTACATCTCTACCATGATATAATGCGACCCGATATAACACGAATTCGGATATAATGCGGTAAAGCAGTGCTTCGGGGGAGTGGGGCTGCGCACTCCAGCGGATCAAAGCAAGTTCAACATAATGCAGTTTCACCTATAACGCGATAAGACTTTTTGGCTCCCAAGGACAGCGTTATATCAAGGTAGAGGTGTATTTATCCTCAAAAAGCTGCTGTGTGGTATGGTATTGCTATTATCCCCATTTTACAGATGGGGAAACGGAGGCACAGAAAGGCTAAGTGACTTGTGCAAGTCACTCAGGGAGTCTGTGGTGGAGCAGGGATATGAACCCCAACCCCCATCAGACCATCCTTCCCTCCCCTCCCCTTTGAAATACATTTGGCATATAAAGTCAAGTTGGGAAACCAGTCACAATCCAGAACATTGGGGAAAACGGGCTGTATCTCTTTTTTGAAAAAAAGAGAGCAATCAATCAGCTTGCTCAGATGAGAGGGGACTAATACTGTTGTCAGTCCCAGGGAAGTTGTTTACGATCATACTGCTGAAACAACCGAAATACTGTCTCAACCCCAAAATGAGACACAACCAGTGTCGTTTCCTTACAGGTAAATCTACAGTCCATGCCCTGTAAGCTCTGCAGAACATTACTGAAAAACAGCTACAGTGACAAAAGAAAGTTAACACTGCGTTTGTAGACTTTGCAGCCACTTTTGACTCGGTGCATCTATCAGCACTGCAGATGCTGCTTCACTAGTATTGGGGGGGCACAGGGGGCTGAGGACTTGCCTGGTGGAGGAACTGTCCCCCGGTACATTTCGCTGTGTAAGGGTGAGCGGTTGGATTACAGATTGGTTTTTCAGCAGAATCAGGGGTATGCCTGGGATGCATTCTCTCACTTATCTCATGACAAAGCTGACTGAGGCCAAAGTAGAGGTGTGAAATTTAACCATTCATCTTCAGAGTATGCAGATGATATTGCCTGGCTTGGAGAGACTACTGCTATTGCTGAAAAAGCCGTGAAAAAACTGCAGAATCTATAGGACTTAAGATCAATGGTGATAAAACAAAAGTAATGCATCCTTCCTATAAAACAGAGACAAATGACCTACCGATGTTACATATAGGTGGCAATGTCAGCATATGTTACATACAGGCAATGTTACATACAGGTGGAATGGGTGAATAGTTTTATCTGTCTGCGTAGTCAGTTGACAGCAGGAGGTTCTATAACAGAAGAAGTCACATGTCAGATCAGTCTTGAATCAATGGCATTTCAGCATCTTCAAAGGCATCTGTTTGGGAGGCAGGATGTTTGTGTGACAACTAAGATATGAATGTTCAGTGCAGTAGTGATGACAATCCTGTTATATGGAGCAGAAATATGGCTGTTAAAAACAGCTGAGGAGAGGAAGCAAAATAGTTTTCAGTGTCCAAAGTTACAGCATATTCTTAACATTCATTGGCTTTATTTGGTCACATATGCGGAGAGAGATATGAACACAGCAAAATGCAGTCTTTCGAGACAGCGGCAATGGTGGGGGTTATGGCAAACGAGCAAAGGAAGGTCCACTTTTACGGAGTGCAGAGTTTGAAGGAAATAAAGCAAGAAGCTGACCACGAATGTGGAAGATACAATTTTGAAGACTTTAAAAAGCCTAAATCCTCCCAAGGAAAAAGACTTGCAAGTGACTGTTCAAGATGGAAGCCCATTCTCCACTCCACCACGGCTACTTCATAGCCATGTGAGTCTTCTGCTGCTGTATACCATACAGGTATTCTGCTGAAAAGAAGCACTTAGGACATTTAATTTACATGGGTTAATGGGAAATGGTGAGGAGAAATGATTCATTGCATCCTATTAATGTTGATGGTATTGGTATTACCATTTCTGATGGCTGAATGAAGATGAACCCAACATTCAATGACTTGGTGCTATATATGATGCTCTTTGTAGCTAAGGGGCTTGGAAAATGAAATTGTAGCAAAGACTGACCATAAAAAAAAATGAGATGCAGGACTGTGAAACCTACTTGTGGGAAAAGGTATTTGTGCTATTGCTAGACATCTGAGACAATGACACTAGGGAATCAACTAACAGTGAACAATAGATGCCTTTGCAATAGCTATCTAAAGAGAAATAGGTAAAAGGAGAAGGCATAGTGTGTATAACTGATATTGCAAGATTGGCAATGGTTTTAAAATGTTTGCATTGGAGAATGAGTCAAAACCAACTGACCATCAATGCATGTTGCCCAAATTAGTATGGTTCATGAGGGAATGTCTGTAAGAAGTTATTAATGACTGTCTTTTTTGCCAGAATTCCTTCCTGATGCATTTCCTGAACTATGTAGCATATTTCAAATGAGAAAGCCACATTCTGCTACCTGGACACCATACATAAAATCAGGCTATGTGTCTCACTGTTTCAGAGTAGCAGCCGTGTTAGTCTGTATCTGCAAAAAGAACAGGAGTACTTGTGGCACCTTAGAGACTAACAAATTTATTTGAGCATAAGCTTTCATGGGCTACAGCCCACTTCATCGGATGCATGTTCCATTCTATGCATCTGAACAAGTGGGCTGTAGCCCACAAAAGCTTATGCTCAAATAAATTTGTTAGGGCTGGTCCACACTACGGCGGGGAAATCGATCTTAGATACGCAACTTCAGCTATGTGAATAATGTAGCTGAAGTCGAATATCTAAGATCGGATTACTCACCCATCCACATCGCGCGGGATCGATGTTCGCGGCTCTCCCTGTCGATTCCGGAACCCCGTTGGGGTTGATGGAGTTCCGGAATCGATATAAGCGCGCTCGGGGATCGATATATCACATCTAGATTAGACGCGATATATCGATCCCCGAGCAATCGATTTTAACCCGCCGATACGGCGGGTAGTCTGGACGTAGCCTTAGTCTCTAAGGTGCCACAAGTACTCCTGTTCTTTTTATCTCACTGTTGCCTATCCCCAAGACATACATGCACTGAATTGCTCCTTAAATGGGCTTTCTAAAGGGTATTTATTTCTATTGTTCTGACTTTAACATCCCTTAAGCTGATCAATAACTTGTCCTCTTCTCTTTGATTATCTTTCACTTTTTTCCCCACTTCCAAAAGATGATTTTCTAATCAAAGTAGATTGTCCTCTCTATGCTGCTACTGACATAAAAGTAAATAGCTCACCTAAGTTTATCAAATATTTTTAAAGTCAATATAAAAACATTACCAAACTGCTGATATCAATTTGCCCTGATGTGGTAGAGGTAGACACTCTAAAATGTGCACATTCTATTTGCTTATACTCTGGTTATTTGACATATTTATTTTGCCTTATTTGGCTTGGAAACTTCATCAGTAGTATCTGACTTAGGCTCTTTTATTCTTTTGAGAAAAGCTGCATCAGGCTCTCACACTCAAGGTCCTTGTAGACCTGGGGTGAAATACTGGCATCCCTGAAGTCAATGGCAAAACTCCAATTGACTTTAGTGGGGCCAGGATTTCATTCTAGATTCCCTTTGGCATGTTCTCCTTTTTCCTATCTACTAATGGATTTGAGCAGTATTCTACCATCAGCAAAGCCAATGCTTGTTACTAATGGGCCTGACCCTACAGGGTGCTGAATTCCTGTCAGAAGGTCCTTGGCACCTTGCAAAATCAGACTTTGTATTAGCACTACAACACCCAACTCAACAGGAACTTTTGTCCTGAATGAAAGAACTTCAGTCTTAAGCTCTTACTTTGGTTGTATTACCCTAAGCTACTTGAGTTTCAGTTTCTTCCAGATGCACCATTGTCTAGTTCAACTGAGATTAGAGTAAATCAGGAGTATTAGCAGAGAGTAAGTGACCAACATTTTAAAGAGCTACGAGGCAGAAGAAAAAAACTGTTTCTGTTTAGAAGTTAATTCTTCAGGGACACATCTTTGACAAGCAAGGTTCAACCTTATCCAACTTCAAAGCAAAGTCTCCCTAAACTATTCACTAAACAAACGAATAAAATCCTTTCGCTTTCATTATTTTTTCCTATTTGAAAATGAGGTTTTTTTTAATATTCTTTCCATGATAGTGTCTATGTGATAGTTGGAGATAAAACGAGACAGATGTACTGATGGTTACCCCCATGGTTACCAAGGAAGCAGTTTCCTTAGCAATGGCAAAGCAGTCGTCAAAGCAGTCAATGTTCCTTCTCTTTCTCATAGGACTTGTTTTTACTAATTTGGATGGCAGAAGTAGCTATTCATAAACACCCTCCTCAAATTCCCTAAAGCAAGCAAACGAGAGACAAGTGGGGTTCAGATGCCGACATGGGGCTTTGGTTCAACAGCCACTGAGCTTTGGACGGTGTGTGGTTTTGCCAAAATTCAGATTCTAAACAAAGTGAAAATTATCAAAAAGTAATCAACACCCAAAAGTGGCAAGAGACTACAACAACTCCAAAAGGCATTCCTTGTCACATATCTTTGGAAGTCAGAAGGAATGATGGCAGCTAGAATAAGCCCTACAATCAAGGGCTGGAAATGCCCAAAATAAATGAATACAGTCAAACAAGGTCCAGTTCTGAGTAGTAATTTGTGCTGCAAGTAGTCCCACTTCTAACTATATATGGTCACTTTAGGGATGAGGGAGAAGAGTTTGGAGCCAGCAGAATTCATGAAGGATCCCTGAGCCAACCTACCCGTAAAGGGTAGGATGACTCAGGGCAGCTAAGAAGAATGTTTTCAATTGCTGGCCCATCTCCCTGTCACCCTTATGTGGCACAAATAATACGCTCCTAGGCAAGCCATAACTCAGGATGTGGCTTGACAGCAAGCAAGACAGATAGGCCCATACTTCACACTTATGTGGGGGAGGGATAGCTCAGTGGTTTGAGCATTGGCCTCCTAAAATGAGGGTTGTGAGTTCAGTCCTTGAGGGGACCATTTAGGGATCTGGGGCAAACAAAAAAAATAGTTGGGGATTGGCCCTGCTTTAAGCAATGGGTTGGACTAGATGACCTCCTGAGGTCCCTTCCAATTCTATGGTGTCAATCCTGCAAAGGAGTTGGTGTCCAGGAGAGCACTAGGGTGCAAAGGGGTGCTCACACGGGCAACTGCCCCATACCCAGTAAACTCTTGTGACACAGGGAAGGAGTTAACCCAATGCATATGAGGAGGCACTATGGTCTGGTAGATAAGGCATTAGTCTCAGGAGACTGGGATTCTATTTCTGGCTTAACTTGCTGGGTGACCTGCGGCAAGCCACTTCCCCCTCTCTATGTGTCAGTTTCCCCATCTGTAAAATGGGGATAATGCTGTTTATCTCCTTCATAAAGTAGTTTGAGATCTACTGATGAAAAGCACTGTATCTATTACCACACCCAGAAGATATTAATCCTGAGCAGAATAATACAAAGAACTGCAGTGTAAGAATGTAACAGTTCCCCATTCTTTTATATTGTATCCTTTTTTAAAAAAATAATTAAATTCTAATAACCATTGTAGCAATGGGCTCATGTAACATGTCAGGCCCATACATATTGATCCCATTTTGATTCAGTGTTCAAAAGTCAAATATTGCTCTTCAGTGCCCATGCTAACTATCACTGATTAAGTCATTCTGTATTTAAAGAACATCAACTTTTCCAATTATAGGTATTTTCAGTTAGCCCCTCCCATGATGCAGGATAAAAACAAACCTTTAAAAGATCATCCCTAAAAGCCAGACACTTTTTTGGAAAATGACATTGATATAAGCTGGTGCCATCCATTACAGTGTCAAACATCAACAGAATATTTTTGAGAAATATCCATTACTATAGAAATTACAATTTTCTGGATAAAGAATATCAGGGTTAGGAGGGACCTCAAGAGATCATCTAGTCCAACCCCCTGCTCAAAGCAGGACTAATCTTGAGACAGATTTTTACCCCAGTTCCCTAAATGGCCCTCTCAAGGATTGAACTTACAACCCTGCTTTAATAGGCCAATGCTCAAATCGCTGAGCTATGCCCCACCAAGCCATTTCGGTTTAATCCCCTATGTTGGTACACACCATCTTGTCAATGTCACTCACCACTATAATATTTTGTTATTTTAAGTGTGATTATTAAAATAGAAATGTTTGCTAGCAAACACCATGTATGAATTTCTTGATAGTTCTGCTATGTAAAAGGAAGGAAGTATTCTTCTCCAACCTGCAGCTAGACACTGTACGTTAATTCTCCAGCACATCCCCTATTTACTCCCTACAACAAATATGGATGTCTTTTGTTCAGGTTGACTGAAATTTAATTAGACAATGATAAAGAGAAGGAAAAATGCAGCATATTTGTACGTGGGATTGTTGATTATTAAGAGTCTCTGCTGCTTTTTGTAATGCAAAGCTCAGTGCCATAGGGTAGGTTATTGAGTACATCTGTTCTCTTCCAAGGGGCATTCATTGCATGACTATACTATCTATGATGCAGTACTTGAGGCAAAGTTAGGAGAGTTTCTTCAGCGTTGTTTACAAACACTTCTAGCTGGAATCTGTTAATCTGGAAAGGCAGACACGGCATAAGCTGAAAGTACAACATTAGGTAAAAGTAAAACTATTGTTGGCCTTTGATATGTGACTCGAGTGCCCTTGCTTAGAGCACCATTGCAAGGCGGGGAAAGGGTAGGAAGTGTAGTGCTATCCAAGAATGCTGACAGCAAATCTGTCTCTTATCTGCATTACTAGTAGAGAGTATGAAAGTAAGTGTGTTTTCTTAGCAAATTTCTCTGTTCCTTTTTGAGGCAATTTCCCATTCCCACAATTTCATTGTTCTGTAGACTTTTAGGGGAATGGATACATTCTGCACCAAATAATGGAGAGGGAACAAAAGGCAATTTTATGCAAACATCATGGATGAGGGGAAATTGTGGCCCTTACGAGATGCTGCCTCTCTGTGGAGGAGGCTTAGGGTGGGAGAAAGATAGGAAGAAAAATGTATTATTTCTGCTTTTACTGTATACATGTGTACTGCACATAGTCCTCCACACTGTCTTTTCAGGGGGGGAAACTAAAAGAGCAAAGGGCAGGCAAGAAGGTTGTGGATCTAGCTAATGGTGGATGAGGATAAGGGATCAGATTAACTAAGGTTTTAGAATACTGTACCTTGAATGAGAAAGGAGCTTACGATTTCAAGCTACAGACACAAACACAATATGGGAAAGAGGTTAGCCATAGTCCTAGGCAATGTATAGGAGCCATGGCAACATGGATACAAGCCAAAAGAAGTATCCTCAAGTCCACTCCATGATCCATCACCAGAAAAGGACAGATGCCAGCTGACATGGCACATAGGGGAAGGGATAGCTCAGTGGTTTGAGCACTAACCTGCTAAACCCAAGGTTGTGAGTTCAATCCCTTGAGGGGGCCATTTAGGAAACTGGGGTAAAAATCTGTCTGGGGATTGGTCCTGCTTTGAGCAGGTGGTTGGACTAGATACCTCCTGAGGTCCTTTCCAACCCTGATGTTCTATGTATCATGTGGCACTAGGACAGCAGTAGCTATTACAGGGGCAGAGATAGACAGTCCGGCCAGGAGCCCTTTGCACAGCCTTTTAGGCACTGATTCAGCAAATCACTGAAGCATATGCTTAAGTCCATCCTTATTCAACTAAACATGTATGCTAGTGTTTAAGCCACATTTAAGTCAATTACACATAAGCATGTGCTTAAGTGCTTTGCTGAATTGGGTCCTAACTGCATCACCAAAACATTACAAAATGTAGATGTGCAGCTCACACCGCCAGCCACAGGATTAAAGATTAGCCATTGAAAGTTTAATGCAATAATAATATCAGGCAGAAGCAGAAGCAAAGCTGGCCTTCCCCACACCAGGGTACCACAGATGGTTCAGAGGATAAAGCAAGTTTCAGTGACAGGCTACATGAGAAGAAACAAAACGGAAGTAATGAGAATCAAAAGGGAAAATGAGGTCATTTGTACTCATCCCTGTGGTGATGATTTTTAGGTAGGAAGTTTCAACTGCATAAAACTAGGGATGAAATCCTGACCCCCATTACAGTGAACAGACGTTTTGCCATTGACTTCAGTGAGGCCTGGATTTTACCGTAGAGACATACAAGGCAGCCTGATGCTTTTGATTTGGGATTCCTGGCCTATAGGAATATGGATTATTTTGCACTCACCTTTAAGCAGCATTAACATAGCAAAATTTCCAGCTAACAAGCCTTCCCATTGCCTTCAGTAAATCAGTCTCAGCACTGGAAAGCCTCATAGGAAAAAACAAAGTGAATAGCTTCATCTGGGAAGTTCTGTGGCCTAGTACCTCATCCAGTATCTTTGGAGACGGCATATCTGCTCCCTTCTTCAAGCTTTCCAGGATATTTCCTCATATCCATTCTGAGCAAATGAGTCAAGATGGCTCCTCTTTGTGGTCAGCCAATCAGGAAATTAAATGTATACTGTGACTCAAAGAGAATGGGGAGTTAGAGCCGTGGTCAAGGATACGGACAAGAAAGCTGCTTTTGACAGGGGACCAGGATGGTATCACACACCCAAGCAGAGAACATCACAGAAGTAGAGGTGGAAGATGAGTGAAGTGTTAGGAGATTTGGCTGTTAGGAGCTGTTATAAACAGATAGCTAAGAGTTAATATAGAACAGAAGTACTTCATGTCTCTTTTGCCTGTAAAGGGTTAACAAGATCAGTGAGCCTGGCTGTCACCTGACCAGAGGACCAATCAGGGGACAGGATACTTTCAAATCTCAAGGGAGGGAAGTTTTTGTGTGTGCTGTTAGAATTTGGTGGTTGTTCTCTCTGGGTTCTAAGAATGACCAGAAGTGCAACCAGGTTTCTCTCCAATCTCCCTGATACAGGTTCTTATAGATTCAAAATAGTAAGTACTAGGTGATAAGGCGAGTTAGGCTTATGTTTGTTTTCTTTATTTGCAAATGTGTATTTGGCTGGAAGGAGTTCAAATTTGTATTTTGCTGAAAGGATTTTAATTTGTACTTGTATACTTAGGCTGGGAGGGTGTTCCCAGTGTCTATAGCTGAAAGACCCTGTTAACATATTCCATCTTAAATTTACAAAGATAATTTTTACTGTTTTTCTTTCTTTAATTAAAAGCTTTTCTTGTTTAAGAACCTGATTGTTTTTTTATTATGGTGAGATCCCAGGGGACTGTGTCTGGATTCACCAGGGAACTGGTGGGGAGAAAGGAGGGAAGGGGGAAAGAAAGGTTCATTTCTCTCTGTGTTAGGATTACTTTCTCTCTTACGGAGAGTCTGGGAGGGGGAGGGAGAACGAGGGGGGAAGGTGCATTTTCCTCTCTGTTTTGTGATTCAAGGAGTTTGAATCACAGTGATCTTCCAGGGTAACCCAGGGAGGGGAAGCCTGGGAGAGGCAACGGTGAGGGAAAGGGTTTACTTTCCTTGTGTTAAGATCCAGATGGTCTGGGTCTTGGGGGTCCCCGGGCAAGGTTTTGGGGGGACCAGAGTGTACCAAGCACTGGAATTCCTGGTTGGTAGCAGCGCTACAGGTTCTAAGCTGGTAATTGAGCTTAGAGGAATTCATGCTGGTACCCCATCTTTTGGACGCTAAAGTTCAGAGTGGGGAATTATACCATGACAGGAGCAGATTACTGAAATGTTATAGAGGAATAAGGAACAGGACAGATCACCCAGGATGGGTGAAGAGCAGAGAAGAGAGCAGCGTGGTTAATCAAAGAGCCCTCAGAGGGGGAGTATGGGGAGGAGGAAGAGCTACTGAAATGCTGGCAGAGAGGCTTGAGTGGTAGGAGGGAACAATCATAGCGAGCAAGGGAGAACGAGATGTAAGGAAGAAAGGAAGTTACAGAAAAAAGGTGCAGGACGGTGAGATTGGACTAAAAACCATGAGATTAGATTACATTCATTTGCGGGCAGCTTGGTGGAGTGGAAAGAGCAGAAACCAGATGGAATGGGTTCAGCAGCAATTTGGAAGTACAAATAGCATTAGTAGACAGCTCTCTCAGGGCTGGTCTACACACAGTTTTTGTGCTGATTTAACGATATAAACCAATATAGCTACATCATTATAATCTCTTAGTGTGGATGCAGTGATACTAATGTAAACGAATTTATATTGCAATAGCTTGTTTTGGTAAATTTACTGAAATAAACAATAAAAGCCCTTTTGTATCAATATAACTGCATCCACGCTATGGGCTGCACTGATTTAACTATACTGGTTTATAAAGTCAGAATAAAACTGAATGTACACCAGCCCTTAGCGGCAAAGGGGAGGTGGGACACAGGACAGAAATCCAGAATGACATTTTTTACTAGTGTTCAAAAGGATATATGTATATTTTAAGGTACACCATGTAAAACAATGTAGATTATTTACTACTGTTAGATGATTGTTTGTGGCTGTATAATTCAATAGTAGCTTTGGTTTTCAAATTATCCCATAAGTAATACTTGCAGTCATACCATAGCAATATACAGCCTCATTAATTTTGTTAGTTTGAAAATAAAAATTTAAGTCAGTTGAAAGTTTAAAGAGTTCAAGTTTTCAGTTCTTGGGGATTTAGCTGTGTGGCTTCCATTAATAATAATGGGAGCCATGCAGCTAAAATCACCTCCCATTGCTTCAAAAATGAAACCGTCAGGTGTACAAATCAGCTGCTGTGCATTGGCTGTAACTTTTTTTTTTTTCCAATTAAAGTTCGGCAAGCATTTGTAGCATTCAGTGCACATGTTCTGGCCACTCCCAGCTATTGTCATCTCTAGGCTACACTACTGCAACAACTTCTGCTTAGACAACAAATTCACAA